>NC_046368.1:12971967-13208916 GCF_011125445.2 Fundulus heteroclitus | reverse complement strand
TCCCAATACCCCTCTTTTTTAATACATTTTGTCATATTAAATCTCTGGATGTTTTCTGTAGTAAAGCTGCATGTGTTTTAATCTATAAGGACTTTTTAGGTATCATTTCAAGAATAAATATTATTTTATTGTTTTTTTCTTAAGGTGTTATCGTAATGTTTTGAAAAACGTGCTGAGGTTGAAGCCTTGTGTTAATAATGTGGACGTACTGCTGTGAGCAGGACAACTAGAGTTCTTTTTATAGGGCACTTCACACACCTAAAGTGACAAAAGTGTGGTACAGGTCTATAAATTTAAAGTAAACAAGAATATGTGGTAAGGCAAATAAGACACAAACTCTTACTAATAAAACAAATAGACAAAAGAAAAGAACTGCTAAGAACAGGTGGGAAATGCACAAATAAAAGAATGATTATAGAAGCCGGATTTTTCTTCTCGACTGGAATTAAGAGCTAGGTTAAGAAGATGGGTTTTTAAAATTCATTCAATTCAATTAAATTTTATTTATATAGCGCCAATTCATGAAACATGTCATCTCAAGGCACTTTACAAAGTCAAAATCAATCAGATTATACAGAAGCAAAATAGACTTAATAATCACTCAAGGTTTTAGACATCCTTATATTAAGAGGATGATTGTTCCTGAGTCTGTCAGTCGAGTCCTAGGAATGTCTAGAAATCAACATGAGTTCTGATCTCAAAAGTCTCCTGGGAACGTGCTTGTGTAAAAGCTGTTAGATGTCGCTTAAACATTTAAAAAACAAAATTAAAATCTTAAAATCAATCTCAAAGCATGAAGGCAACCAGTGCAGGGGACACAATATGGAGTCAATGTGCTCATGTTGCTCGTTGCCCATTAGCAGACGAACTGCAGCGTCTTGGACCTGCTGCAGGCGACATAGAAGGCAGTTGTCTAACCGAGCATAAAAAGATGTATAATATTGCATAATATTACCTTTGAAAAATACAGGATAGTATTGTTTATGTTTTGTTTGGGCTGAAATTAAAGGTGATCAAAGAAAAAGAGGAGGAACGTTTTTACTTCTACCTTCTAATTTTCCGTCCAGTTTGTGCGTTTTGTTCTTGCTTTTTTTCTTTAAACATACACTAAAAAAAAGTTGTTTTTACGTAAGAAACTTGGCAGCTGTGTTTGAAAAAAAAACAATTTTCAGTAAAAAATACATTTAAAAAAAATGTAAATCAGTTTACAGAACCACATGTATAATTTACATGATAAAACTGTGGACTGCTTGTTAACTTTAAATGTGTATTTAACAGCTATTTTATAATTATATATTTTTAGGATTTTTTATGGCACTAGTGGCCCTTTTTATTGAAAGTAGGCTGACAGGAATGGGGCTGAGAGAGAAGACATGCAGGCAGGAATTGAACCTGGGTCAGCTGAGCACAGATCTGAGACATAGGCTGCGTGTGCATACATCAATTATGATTACAAAAAGTGTAGTCATGGAACTGGTCATAATCACAATTGATGTATTTAAAAATAACAATTAGAGTGCTCTGGTGGCCTCAGTCCTTGGCTCAGCTGACCCGGTTCAATTCTGGATTTTTTGTGGCAACTAGTGGCACAAAAAAAGCCTAAAAAATATGATAAAATAAATGGCTAAATACACTGCAAAAACAGAACTAAAAATAAGTCAAGTTTTCTTGAAATTAGTGCATTTATCCTTGATTGTAGCAGGTAAATAAGATGATCTGCCAATGGGGTGAGTATTTTCACCCCTAAAATAACATAATTAGATATACTGCATTTGAAATAAGATGATAGAGATGAGTTGTTCCTATTTTAAGTGTAAAAATCTCATTCCATTGGCAAATGATCTTATTTACCTGCTAAAATCAAGGATAAATGCACCAATTTCAAGAAGATTTGACTTATTTTTAGTTGTGTTTTTGCAGTGTATACATTTAAAGATGACAAGCAGTGCAGAGTTTTATCATGTAAAACATACGGGTGGTTCTGTAAAATTGCTTACTTTGGTACTGTTTTTTTTGTTGTTGTTGTTTTTTACTGACACATTCTCGTAACCACAGCTTTTTCTGTAAAAACAACACACTTTTTTACAGCGCATGTTAGAAATTTATCAATTAACTAAACCTAAGCCTGGGTCTGGAAACAAACCGTAGTATTTAGTTTGACAGAATTACGATTTGTACTTTTAAATGTGGTCAATGTCAGCAAAAAGCAGGACAAATATAAAATCTACTTTTAACAAAACTTGTTATGGATTGACCCAATTTTTATAAATATAACCTGACCTAAAATGCCCATGAATTGACTAAAAGGCTTCCCATTTTGTTGAAATGTGTCAGTTAATCAGGTTTCAGTGCGTAAATAACTAATTATTAGATTTAAAATTAGAGTTTTTATTTATGGGGCAAATTCCTGGACTGTATATGACGTCAGAGATTTGCAGATGTCTGGTGATCTACAGACAGTTAATCTGTCTAAGAAAAAGAAACTGATTCCAGGTGAGAAATGACCTCGATTCACTGTGTCTAATAAAGCCGAGGCTGAATTTCAGACACATCCTCCTTTAAAAGAGGAAGCTTGGCCTAAATCGTTAGAAGCTGTTAAAACCCCCTCTGTAGCAGATTTCTGACGTCAGGTGACACAGGAATGAGGAAGAAAGGATAATTTCTCTAATGGACCTCACAAAAAAACCGCCCTGTTAAACTATTGTAATGACCTCTAAAGAGAAACTAACAGGTGGATTTACTCTATGGGACAAAGCTGCTGCTTGTCACAATCTAAATGCCCTATGAACCTCACACATTGCCCAGCTGTAATACAGCTTCTTATTTTTTAGCCGCATATGTTCCATTTTTGGCTCCTTAATGCTGCCACAAGATGGACAAACAAGAGCAAAACACAGAAGCAAACTGGCTGCCATTTTCAGGAAAGAAAAACGCAAACCTGTGGCAAGAGCCAACACAATTACAGTCTGGCTGTGTATGTGTTTGTGTGTGTATCATCAGAGCCATAGCATGGGGTGATGAGGACTCTCCTCGGCTGACCTCGGTGCAGATGACTAGGGATGGCCACAGCATCACCTCAGCAGTAAGGCTCAACTCACACTTGTAACTCCCACTGGATTTAACCACGTAAAGTGTCTGGTTCACATTACTGATTATTGCTAATTTCTCAATCAGGTTTGCTGATATACCAAATATATTTTGTTCTGATTAAAACCTACTTGACTTTAGCAATGAATGTATCACCGCACACAACATGACATTCAAAAGTATTCTTATTTCCCAAACTTTTTCACATGTTGCCAAAATACAGACGCAACGTTCAAATGTATCTTATTGGGATTTTATGTAATAGACCAGCATAAAATAGCTCATGCGTGTACAGTGGATGAAAAATTATTTCCACGTTTTTTTTATATATTATAATCTGAAAAGTGTGGCATGGTCATGAATGTATGAATGAATACAGTTTTTATTTCAGACAAACCAGTGGAATTATAAATTTAACACATGCAAATATTATGTAAGAATAATGTTACATCTAACTATGCTATAGGTATAATTTAGTGATAATGTTGGAAAAGGGGTATGAAGAAGTGAAGCTCATTTAACTATACCCCTTCTCATTCCTATAGTTTTTAACATCAAAATCTTTCTGATTCCTACTTTACTCATGAACCTATACTACTCCAAAGTCCATTAAGTAAGTAAATCAATCAATATGGTGTACATATAAACATTCATATACACATCCACTTGTGCCTACGCCCATCTACATCTACACTAACCCATCCCTGTGGAGCGCTGACTGTATGTTTAGTGTTGTTGTCCTGCTGGAATGTGAACTTCTGCCCCTGTCTCAAGTCTTTTGCAGCCTCCAACATGTTTTCTTCCAAGATTCCCCTGTGTTTAGCTCCATCCGTCATCCCTGGCAAGCTTCCCTGTACTCTCTGAAAAAATGCATCCCCATAGTGAAACATTATGCTATGGTATGTTCAGGGTTATGTCCAGTGTTCCTCCACATTGACATTAAGTTTCACACATAAAGATTTTATATAAAGGTACATAGCCACATTATATGCTTAAAGAAACGTTTGATCATGATGAAATGCGGTTATATATGCCAAGCCTCCATTCTGATAATGTTTTGATGGTCCTTTTTGTGGAGAAATATAACCCCAGCGCCAGGTGCGATTAGCAGATGTAAACAGAGGTGGCGCCATCTAGCGACAGTATTGCAGAACTATCGTAATGCCGGTCGGCTTAATTATTAAATAATGCAGTGACTCGCAGTAAAGCGGCAGCTCGGCATTATTAATTAAACTGATCCAACAGCAATCAGAACATTTACTCACGCCAGTCAACTCTGCGGTCACATCTGAGGAATCAGCAGGTTTACCGTCTGCTTCAGTAAACACCAACGGTCATACTGTATTCCCAGTGACATTCCAGTCTTTTCCCTCCAGGAATCATATATTTTTTTTCCCCCCACTAGATCTTGGACCTTTCTTTATTGTTTCGCCTGGAGATGCTAATAGCTGTTAGCCGCTTCCTTGTTTTAACCCCTGCTGTTCATGCGCAGTTCGTACTTCCGTTAAAATGGCAAATAAACACGAAAAGGCTTTATTTACTAACAAATTGAGCAGAAACAAAGCATAAAGCACCAAAAAAAAAACAGCTAATACACCAGCAGGACATGATAATCTTTCATAAAAACTTTGTATGCAACCAGATTGAGCTACTGACCTTTAAATTAAACAAAAAGTCAAACAACGTGGCTATGCACCTTTAACTACAAGTTGTCTTCCTAAGTCGTTATGTTGTACTGGTCTTTCTTTAAGATTATCCAAGTAAAAGTGGCTTAATATAAATATGCAGCACACTTCTTAGATTGTTTGTAAAAAGAATAAATAAATAAAACAAAGACATGCATAATTTTCCTTTCACTGCACAAGATGACCTACTTTGTGTTGGTCGGTCACATAAAATCCCATTGAAGTTTGCAGTTTTAATGGAACAAATGTTGAGTATTAATAATTTATTGAGGGCCTATAATTTTTACACAAAGAAAAAAACACAAATTTTCTTTTATAAACCTACTTTAAATAAATTGTACAGAAATGTGCAGCCTTAAAGATGTTAAATCATTTAGAATAATTTCATCTTTCACTGCAGTAAAATAATATCAGATGGAAAAGTTAGAAAAATGAACCCTTTAGTTTTAATTTTAAATGCCCACATTAAGTTATATATATATATATTTTTTAATAGCATCATATGTTGAGACTATTGGCTTGCTGTGATTACTCTTTTAATCCCCCTTTACCACATCATATTTTGGTATGATGTGGTAAAGGGGGAATATTTTAGCTTTCTATTATATTCATGACTCAAATAAGCCTAAATTGTGCAAACCTGTAAAGAGAACAAAAGTAATAACTTGAGCTGAAATGCATGCCGAACAATCCAATTTCCTTCAGGCCTGCTACTGTCTTTATACAAATGAAACCATCTGTTTCTAAAAATGTTTTTATCTTGTCACCTTTTTTTCTTCCTTTCACAGTTTGTTGGATGACATAATAAATAACGGACAACAGCAGCAGGAGCAGCAGGAGTTCTTGAGCTCTTTGGAGACGGTTTCTCTCACCATCTTCCTCTCCATTGTCATTATTATGACTGTGTTTGGCAACCTGCTGGTTATGGTTGCACTCTGTAAGGACAGGCATCTGAGGTGAGCCTGTTTTGAGTCGTTGTTTGGTTCCAGTATTTAAGTAAGTGTGGAGTTTGGACATAAAGAATGTACAGGAACCCTGACAAATAAAAAGGTTCACAGTCTTAAAGACAACAGGCCCTGTAGGAGTCTTTACATCTGACTGCCCGAGTGCCTGTATTAACCTTTCACCCTTTAAATACAAGCATCATTTGGAAAACCTGAAACATTTACCTTCTTTGCTTTATTAGAATGAGCTTAAAACAATCTTAGTGCATGATAACAGACATTACAATCTGAAGAAGACAAGTAGACTTATTTTACTTCTCAAAATATATGTTTAAAATTTTTAAGTACTCAAGTCTTGCGTTCCTTGTGTGTAGAAATAAAACTTTATGCTTCAAATCGTAATGCTGCAAAGCTGTGCAGCCTGCAGGCTGTGTGAACATGTTGGTAAGAAATAATTGTTTTAACGGTATAGAATAAAATTGAGATTCGAATGCTTTATGTTTGTGAATAAATGTTCCTCTTTTCTTGTTTTCTCTTAGAAGAAAAAAGACCAACTACTTCATTGTCTCTCTGGCCTTCGCGGACCTGCTGGTGGCGCTGGTTGTGATGCCCTTCGCTGCGATCGAGTTAACCACCGGCCAGTGGTACTTTGGAGAAATTTTCTGCCTGGTGCGAACCTCTCTGGATGTTTTATTGACCACATCGTCCATCCTGCACCTCTGCTGCATTGCACTGGACAGGTCTGTGTCTGTGATAAGGACACATTACGGGAGAACTGAACACATTTTTTTTTTTATGTTTTCTTCTAAAGCTCTGACATTCTGTATGGTTTCCATTGTATGACTTTCTTTTCAAACATAAATCCAAGTTGGGAACAGCAGTTCTCAAACTTGAAAATAGATCAGAACCCTAGTTTTCAGGAGGACTAGCTTTCTACTGCAATTATGTTTTAAAAAATATATATTTTGAATTTTCTTATACCTCACCTATTATATGTTTATCGGTGTCATTTTGAGCCACTGCATCTTTCAGGGTGCTCCTGCTGCGTTGTGTACTCTTCTCCCTCCTCCCCACTTTAGTCTTTTACTGTGTTGCTCTCTAGCACTAAAGCGTTGATATACTGTATATATATTGCTGCCAATTTATCTTCTTTTTATCTCTTTCTTTTTCTTTCCAAAGAAATTTCACCAGGCCCAGTGATTCTGTGTTTAGCTGTGTCTCTTTCCTTGTTTGTGTTTTTTCCCCACATAGAACATGCTCTTGGCCC
Source organism: Fundulus heteroclitus (assembly GCF_011125445.2). NCBI lineage: Eukaryota > Metazoa > Chordata > Actinopteri > Cyprinodontiformes > Fundulidae > Fundulus > Fundulus heteroclitus. The sequence continues at coordinate 13,201,933 of NC_046368.1, read as the reverse complement.
TGTGCTTCTGTGTTTTACTATATTTACTATAAATGCTACCATCAAAGGTGCATAGGCACATTATATGCCTATGCAAAGAAGACCAAAAGAAAAACAGTCAATCATGATAAAATAAGGCTATATACACCCAGTGTCCATCCTAATAGTGTCCTTTTTGAGCCTAAATAGAATTCCAGCACCGGGAGTGATGAGCAGACATAAACAGACGTTGCGCCATCTGCTGGAAGTAACAGAAAGCCAGATGGTTGCCATTAATGCAGCTACTTAATAGAGCCGTGCTGCAATGCCGTGCTGCAAGGCCTTGTGGAGAAGCGACAGTTCGGCATGGTCTCCAAGTTCTAGTCAGTGATGCGTTACTGCCAGCACTAGCCAGTAGCAGAAAATTATTCATACTGCACAGTGCAATGCATGATGTGATCCACGTTTGGACCTGCTGTGATTGCTCCTTCTCTTCTTTGCCAAAAGCAAATAAAAATGTGCTTAGGAAATAAAAAAAAAACGCCGATGCAGACGCCGGCGGTGAAGTCGACCTGCTTCTCACTTCAAAGTATCCGTGTATTTTTGCCTGCTTTTTCCCTGCCATTCACTATATGCACGCGAGAAAGCAACAACAACAAAAAACGCGTGTTAACGTCAAATAAACATGCAAGCATATCGAGTTAGTTTTTTTTTTTTTTTTTGGAATGTTGGCGAGGCGGTAGCATGAATTTTATATATATATATATATATATATATATATAGATAGATAGATAGATAGATAGATAGATAGATAGATAGATAGATAGATAGATAGATAGATAGATAGATAGATAGATATAGATATGTTTTTACCAAGTAGCAATAAATTATCAACTACTGTATTTGATTTTATTAGAATGAATCGGACTGATTTGGACCAAATTCGGACCAATGAACAAGCACAAGTGTTGAGTACAGACTATCATCCTGTGGCGCAATATTAGAACTACATTTTTAAACCTGCACAATTATAATTGACCACTCCCACCCCCTTCCCATTTTTACCAGTGGGCCCCACATTTTGAAAACCAGGCAGAAAAAATTAAATATTATTAAATGAGCTCTTTACGTAAATTGCATGCAATTTTTAGCGGTGCATGTTTAGCATGGTGTATAATATATGTGCAAATCTGTGTGTGTGTTGTTCTAGATATTACGCCATCTGCTGCCAGCCGCTTGTCTACAGACATAAGATGACCCCAGTGAGAGTGGCAGTTATGCTCAGCGGCTGCTGGCTCATCCCCACATTAATCTCCTTTCTACCCATCATGCAAAGCTGGAACGCTATTGGGATCGAGGACATTGTGAGTTTTCAGCACCTAAGATCACTGATGGTGAAAACGTGTTGAAAATACCGGTGGCTTTATCTTTGCTGTTAAGATTGGCACCACCAGACTATTGTCTGTGTTTCTAAACACAAACTACAGATTCCCAATGGAAGGCGCACGCGCTACCGAACCTACCTAAATAGTCAATCCTTCTGTTCCTAACACAATCTTCAATTGCTTCTGGAGTAAGACAAGAATGCCAGAATCCCAACAGAATTAAAACCTTTTGTGAAATCTGTTTTGCTGCAAGCAAAGAAGGAACTTTAACAAGTTGGGAAATATTTTGATGTTAGTAAACCTAATTTTCTTCTACATTTCATTTTAAAATACTGTGTTTCATTTTAGATTTAAAAGTAAACAAAATAAAATTTTATTAGACTTTATTTACCTAACCTTATAGATTATTTTTTAACCATAATGAAGTTCAGGCCAACTCCCATGTTGCACACTACATGTACTGTGTCTTGTAAGAGTCTTCCTCCTTGAATCTTCACATTTTCTCACATTACAGCTTCAAAAGTATTTTGCATTTTATTGTGATTTAATGTGGGACATTAACACAATCTGTAGCGCTATAGTTAAGTGGGAGGACAGTTTTTTTTGTTTTGTAGAATCCCATTTAACTGCAGTTATAGCTGTAAATCTCATAGAGTATGTCTCTACCAGCAGATTGGATGGAGAACATCTCTGAACAACAGTTTTTCAGGTTTTGCCACAGATTCTTCATTCTAAGTATGTCTGTGCTTTAATTGGGTTATTCTAACACATGAGTATGTTTTTTATGTCATTTATCAAATACATAATCGTTCTGGCTGTATGAGTTGTTAGCTTGCTTGGAAGGTAAACTATGGATCTTTCCGAATATCCTTATTGAGTAAAGACTCTTTAGCCAAAATGTAAGTGCATCAGCGGTCGCCATGATAAGTGCTGTCCGAATAGTACAGCCAGTAAGGAGGGAGGTAGGAAAAGGAGGCTGTATGCTTCCTCTCGTGGCTAATTTGGCAAAGGAACCTCACAACGTCCCTTACGGGCAAAAGAGCTATAGGGAATCCCATAATCCCTTGTGTGACATGACACATCAGCTCCTTCCCTCCCCACGATAGAGTTCTTACTGTTGACCCCATAAAAGGTCAAGGAACAGGAGCAGGAACTAGAATCTATTATTAAGGGTATTCGCACGGTGCCCATAACTCCAGCCTTAAGTCTATTAATCGTTTTTTGTCCAGATCGTTGCTGTATTTAGCTCTTTTTATGGCTCATATTTATCTAATTTTTCCATTAACTCTGAGCAGCCTCCCTGTCCCTGCTGTAAAACGCATCCCCAAAGGGTGATGCTGCCACCACCATGGTTCACTGTAGGATGATGTGTTTTACAAAACAGCTGAATTTCGACTGAGATTAAATCATTCACGTGTATTTAATAATTTTGTGACTTCTGAAGGCAGTTGGTGTCCCTGATTTCATTTTTGGGGTATCATCATAAAGAGGCCAGAATAGAAATTCACCCTTATGCTTTTAGATAAAAAAAATAAATGAAAGCCATGCATAGTTTCCTTTCTGCTTCACACGTATCCACTAAATTCGGTGTATCACAAAAAAAAAAAAAAAAGAAATTGATGCTTGTGGCTGTAAAGTGAATAAATGGGAAAACATTAAAGAGGTATGAATACTTTGGCAAGGTGCCGTCATTTACATGTAACTCTTTTTACATCTTCAAGCTCTGCTCCACCTGCAAATGTGTTATTTAACCCCCATTCTTTCTACTCAATTGCAGGGCAGCTTGCCAGTCAGACTGAACCCTTTTTAGTTTAAAAGGATATTACTAAGCACTTTATTATTATGGCTTTTAAGATAATTGCCCTTTCTTCAGGCTGTCCTGGAGCAAATGTGGGAAACAGGCAGCTCGGGTCTCTCCAGAGTTCCTGTGTTTATTCTAAGCTACACTCGTCCTCTCCATATAGGACGTATCACGTTTGTCATTTTCTGTCTCCTCTCAGATCGAAGAGAGGCAAACCCTAATGGGAGGCTCCAACGACACAAGCTGCGTGTTTCTGGTCAACCGGCCTTATGCCCTGATCTGCTCTGCCGTCGCCTTCTACGTGCCACTGGCCCTCATGGTTCTGGCCTATCAGCGCATCTATGTCACCGCCATGATCCATGTCAGACAGATAGAGACACTTCAGCGCGCCGGCTCCGCTCCGGTTACAGGTTCGGATCCGGTTGTGACTGTTCGGTCTTCTACCTCCTCTGATCCACTGGATCACTACTGCCTGAGGACAGCAAGCGGGTCCCCGCCCACAGAACAGGCTCACGGAGGACACAGCCGCATGCGCATTGAGACGAAGGCGGCGAAGACACTGGCCATCATAATGGGCTGCTTCTGCCTGTGCTGGGCGCCGTTTTTCATCACCAATGTGGTGGACCCCTTCATTCATTACTCTGTACCCTGGCAGCTGTGGACAGCCTGGCTGTGGCTCGGGTATATTAACTCAGGATTGAACCCCTTCCTGTACGCCTTCCTGAACCGGGCTTTTCGAAGGGCGTTCCTTGTGATTCTCTGCTGCGGAGACGAACGTTACACTCGGCAGGGGAGCTTCTCCCGTGGAAATATCCAACGGCCCTGCTCCGCCCCCTCAGTCAATGGGACCTCCATGGCTCTGAGGTAAAACACAGAAAACACACACAACCGCATTAATGGGTTTGTTGCTCCAACAATAAGGCTACACTAATGACATATAATTGCACATTAAAAGAGCATTGCGCTGGTTTAAAGGTTAAATATATATGTTTTCTTTTCCATACATGCCCTTACAAGGGCCTGACGTGTAAAACGAGTGTTCCTCTATTTACCTCTATATGTTGAATTAGTCAGTACATGAGAGAGTGATTCGGGTCGTATTCTCTGGGTGTGTTCAAAGGTTTTTTTTTGTAGAGTCTCCGCTGCAATCGTTGCATTAGCGAGAGAAAAAACAAGCTAACTCCATTATTTATAGCTTTCTTATCCCAGAAGACATCACAACTCTAAACAAAAGAACTGTGCAGTCGCAGCAGCGGATGCTTTTCCTCTTCTTCCTCTCCTGCACTTGCACAACACTGGTGTCGTTTCGACTTGTGGCCAGAGGGGGCACACTTCTGCAAAAAAACTATGGAATTGCGCCATGGCTCCTTTAAGTTTATGGTCAGAGCAGTAAATTATATGTGTGAGTGAGAAGGTGTGAATGAGTTTGCTAGAATGAGCATCTGCATGTGGGTGTCTTTCTGTCTCCTCTAGGCTTGTGGCAGAGATAAAATAATCATTTGTGTCTTCCTTGAAACAGAGACAGATCTAAACTTCACGTCCATAAATGCATCAGATATGGCCGACAGAGTAACTGTAAAGTAAATTAAACATGAAACAATGGAAACGTTTAAAAAAATATATTTTTTTTACAAATGAAAACAACTAACAAGCATGTTTTTATTTATACTCTGATAACCGGAACTAAAACTGTGCAACCAACCAACTTAATTTTAACATAAATACACAGGGAGTGACAAGAAAAAAGCCACATGAAATCCCACTTGCTATTAGCCACTGGTCAAAGTGTAGGGGGACATAGAAGACAATTCAACGTTTGCCCACATGCAACAACTATCTACAGAGGAAAGCAGCACTGCAAGATGCGTTTAAGTTTCTGGTAGGACATTACAAAAAAAATTTAAATTAAAATACTTTTGAGTGTTTTCACCACCTCAGGCAGTTCTTTGTTTCTCCAAAAGCTTTTTTTTTTTTACTTTATTTTAGACTAACCCAGCAAAAACACTCTGCAAGTATCCTTTTATCTATATATTACTTTACTGCTTTACAGTTAACCCAAACATAATTCTAGTTTCTGTTGGGTTTAGGTCTGGAAAAATCACCATGTTGATGCTATGTATCATAAATATATATTAGCAAATACCTTCATGATTCACGCTCTCTGTGTTGCAGATTTATCTGCACGTGTGAGTGTAATAGTCCTTTTTCCACAGCAGGGCCTCCGTTAACGCTGGTGATTTAGTTGGAGGCTGCGTTTGGGCTCTCGGCTCTTACGAGCTGGGCGGATGATGGAGGAGGCAGCCTTTGTGTGTTTGCACTGTTTAACATTTTCTCGAGTGCTTCGCAGTCGGAGAGAGACAAAGGCGAGCACATGTTCACTTACGGTCACACACAGATGACAGATTCATTGAAAATGTGAGCAAAGCGCAGGAATGTGTTCTTCGAACATGTAAGAAGATCTAGAAGGATCATTCTGAAACTTATTCCAGTTTTTAGTCATTTCCTCTCACATGGCTGTATTCCTGTCTGTATGTATACACAGAGGCTGAGCCGATATCTCTGCTCTAGTCTTAGAGCTATTACCTGGAATGTCTATTTCGTGTCTGCTTGTGTGATTCCACTCTCTCTCTCTCTCTTTCTGCACATTTCTTTAGGCTCTCTCTTGGTGTGTGTAGGAAACAGTAAAGACAACCAGCGTAGTACAATGTCCGCTCTTAAAATCCGTCCGCAACAGAAAACAGACTCAATCAGATTACTGGCGACAGGATGCTGGAAAGTCAAATTACTGGAGGAGTTCTGTCATGTCATTTTGTCAGGGAGTGTCGGGCCTTTAGGCAGGATTTGTGAGCGGAGGGTCTCTTGAGTTAGCTCGGGTTTTTTCTGTGGTGTTTTTTTTTTTTTTTACCCCCGTATTAAGTTTTTAAAGGCTAATGTGTTTGTGTTAATGTCAATAAAATACACAAAATGTTTCTGTTTACTTATCATAATCATAGTAGTTCCTTGTTTTTGGCTTCATAAGGAGTGAGATATCTGGTTCCGTTGTCTGACATGCACAAACGCAGTGCCTCGTAAAAATACTAATACCACTTAAACCTTTTCGCGTACAGCCACAAACTTCATTGTTTTGGTGGGATTATTGGGAGATTTATGAGATCATCACAAAGTAGTGCAAATTATAAAAAATGACGCATCATTTTTAAACTTGTGCCTTGTTTTATATTGTTCAACCCTCCAGATTCAATACTCTGCAGTAAGACATCTACCTGGATTTGCAGTTGCTATTTTCTTTTTTTTTTTATGTCTAGAAACAGACATTTTGCAGAATAGCTCAAACTAAGTGAAACTGAACGGAGATCATCTGTGAACATCGATTTTCATGCCTTGCCACAGATTCTTTATTGAGTTTTTGTGTGGAATTTGACTTGGTCATTCTAACACATAGTCATGTGTTAGAATGACCACATACTTTGATCTAAACTACTCCATTGTCTCTCTGGCTGTCTGTTTAGGGTTATTGTCCTGTTGCAAACCTCCGTCCCCGCTGACAATTTCTTTTGCAGTTTTTAACACATTTTCTTCCCTGTCTGCCCTGTTTCTAGCTCTATTCACCTTCCCATCTACTTTTCTTTCTCTGTTAAGGGAAAGCATTTCTAAAGCATGAGCTGTGTCCACCATGTGTCTCCAAGGGATGGTGTGTTATGGGTAATGTGCAGACTAGAGCCTATTTGTTCACATATTAGCCATGTCCCCTACATGGCTCATGACAAACTTATCATTGGCTGCGTGCTTAAAGATTAGTCAAGTGTGCGACTTATAGTTCTTGTTTTATGTGTCCTGTCTGGCTGTGTAGCACTAAGAATGGCTTTATTAATGCCAAAGAGAGCACAACGAAATTACTTTGAAAAGTGGCGTATTATTCCATTCACTATAGTGATCCGCTTAATATGTATGCAAAAAAAAATCATTGGATATTAATTTGGGGGTTGCTTTAAATTCAATGGGCACATTGAACGGTGTTGTTCTTGCCTGACCTGTCGCTTTAGCTGGACGGCCATGCATTAGTAGGTTGGCATTTCTGCTGTACTCTTCCCATTTCCCCATTAGACCTAAAAGTGTTCCATGTCCTAATTTTAATTTCTCCACAACTGACACACCCCTGAAGCCTTCACGGAACAGCCGGGTTCATACTGTGATTTAATCGCGCGCACGTATGGGTGAGTTTGACCGGCGTGCATTGCTGATGAACCCGATAAAAGGCTTCAACGTAAAAGGCTGAGCAAAACAGGAGGTAAAGAATGGAAAAGATAAACAGAACAAGACACAAGGGGAAGCGGTGAGGACATGAGAGAAGGCACAGAGTTGGAAGAGATGGCTGTAATAGAGGAAGATGGGGATGGAACGGAGAGAGAAAGCCCAGGAACATGGAAATGTGGAAGGAAACGTCAGACAAAGAAAGGGAGATAGATGATCCCACCTCTGGCTCTCATGATGTGTTTTTATTCACTGTCCTCATAAATTCCAGTGCTGTATCATTACCAGTTGTCCTCAGATCCACTGATTTTAAAGTATTCAACGAGACATATTAGATATTGCTGTCAGATGGCCTTGAGGTTATTTTTTTTTAAAGAGTAGAATAGAATAATCATTTTTGTCCCACAGTGGTGAAATTGATGTGTCTCAGCAGCAAGTAGGGGAAACGTTTACAACAGAAGAGAAATACTGTACAGTTATTAAAATAGGGTCCGAGTAGGGTGACACCAAAGTGTACAAAGTAAATATGTATAATTGTTCATGAAAAACAGGACGAGACTATCTACAAAAAACAAATGGAAAAAAAAAATCGTCCAATTCACAGCAGGGATGTAAACAACTAATCAGGTTTGTGCATGCTTGTTGGCCCTGTGATGGACCGGGAATCTGTTCAGTCTGTACCCCAACTGTGCTGCCGATTTAATCTCTTGGTTGTATCCCCTGAAGGAAAAAAACAGAAGACATTTAAACAACTCCAAGCTTGCCTAAGCAGGGGGGGTTTGTATATAGCCTACAGACCAAAACCTTATGGGTTTTGGTGCATGTGCATTTCAGGCTTTACACCAGGGGTGTCAAACATACGGCCCGCGGGCCGGTTCCGGCCCGCCGAACAATTTAGTCCGGCCCGGTGGCTAAATGCATTATCATTATTCAAAATAAAAACTGTTGTCCAAATGCCAAAAGAGCTCATCAGATTTGACTTTCACAAGTGGAGAAGTACTGCTTTTGCCACAGTGCTCTGCTTGATTTATGAATATGAATAGTTTTATTATGATTCATGCGGGGAATATCTCAAATGATATGGACACTACAATGGGAAAGTAGGAGAGGAAAGGAAGAACAAGAAGAAAAAAAAGGTGAAAGAAAGAAGAGATAAAAGGAAGAGAATGATAAAACAATTATTGAAAAAAAACATGTACTTCGATTAATTGAAATCCTGCAGTTCCTACATTGTCCACGAGGGGCGCTGTGTTTTAATCAGCAGATGATAGCACTGAGCTTCAGATGTGGAAAATTGATTTTAAATAATTTCTTAATTTTTATCTGTTTGATGTATTTTGTCATGCAGGACAGTGTTTTTTAATCCAAAAAAAATGTGAATAAATGTTTTTCAACATTGTACAATCACTGTGATCAGTTCTTATGCATAATGCACAAGTAAATGTTTAACTGAGTAAAAGTATTGTTGAAATTACACATACTTTTCTTAAAAACGCTGAGGTTATTCATAATATATTGTGTAAAAGTGAAATTAATTTAATATAAAAATCAACAACAAGTCGACTTTTATTAGTTCTATTTAATCTTTAAACGAGTTTACTCGTGTGGCCCTCTTGAGATCAGATGTATGCGGCCCCTAAACCAAAATGAGTTTGACACCCCTGCTCTACACTGACATGCAGATGCGCTAATGAAACCACACTGGAACCTTCCAAAAGTTATGTTTGAACATCAATGCCTTGCATACAATGATGTGGTGCTGGCAGTATCTCTGTGTGGGGATTTTTTTTTTTTTTTTTTGGGTACTGGGTAGTTTTTTAAAGTAGGGTGAGATTATGAATAGTTCCTAATACCAGTCATTTTTTAATCAAACATTCAGATGTCTGCTAAAAAAGCTGAATGTTTCATTTCATCGTCCAGCATCACAGTGATCCCCTACACAAGCTACATCCAAGTTAACAACAATAACAACAACAAAAACAGCTTCATAAGGAGGAAATTCAGGTTTTGGAATAACTTAGCCAGAGTCCAAAACCACATCATACAGAAAATATTTGACATAGCCTGAAGAGGGCTGTGGCCCAGAGGAGTTATTTTCATCAAACAGAACTTTTGCAAGAAACTGCGAGCGCATATTGCCAAGTCAACATGCACTCAGTCGGCCAAAGACAACTGAAATTAGATCAAGGTATGCTTCAACAAACTGTTAGTTTATGGCTGTGCACACTTAAAGTAGCCAGATACTTGCAGCTATTTCATTTTTACACTTTTACCCCCCCAAAATGATTAGTCAGGAACTAAATCGTACAGTTCATTTGTCACAATAAAGGGTATAAAGATTATAGAATTATTTATCACGGCGCCTCACGGTTTTACATCACACTCACCAGGCATTTTAATAGGTCTGTGTCCACTTTTGGGTTCAGGAGGTTGGTATAGAATCACTAGAAATTTAATAAAAAAATTAAGTAGGTATCAAATGAAGCCTTCACTGTGTTTTTTTTTTTTTTTTTTTTTTTTTTGCATTGGTGTTTCTATACCAAATACTTCTAATAATGTATTGTTCATATGTGATTATGGCAAATATTTCAGTTTAGCTTTTGCCATGTTAGACCAATGAAATGAGAGGTTACGTTCATCTTAATTTCTGCTCCAAGGGCTTCTGTTCACTCGGCCTTTACATCTTTGGCTCCTGCAGATAAGCTGCATTTAGCACCTCAGAGTGGGCTGGATGTGTGAGCTCATCATAAATAAAAACATGAAGAAAAGAACGCAGGCTTTGCACTGACATGCACAACACTGGCCCCAAATAACCAATTCTGCCACTTGTTGGCGTGAGGAAAAAAAAAAGAAGTGTAGATCTATTGTGTTCTGGAGATTTTGAGGAAGAGAAACAGCCAATGTCATGATTTGTCTGAGTGTTAGATGAGTGAGAAAAATATCAAGCATCAAATCAGGACTGTTAAATTGTTCCAGTAACAGGTTCTTTGTGATTCTCTGCAAGTTCTCCTTCCGCTCAGACTCAAAGTACTGTTATTATCTAAAAACAAAGACGGGAACAGTTTTACTAGTCCTTCTATAGTTTATGAATAGAGCAGCACTGCTGCCGTGTAGACTTTAAACTAAATACCTTTACATTTTCATACATAATTTCCAGTGATGATCTCAGGCTTATATTCATCCATGTAATATGAACAGAATTTTCCTTTCCTATATTTTCATGTTTATTTTTAATTATTAACATCAGGAGAAACTTTTACCCCCAAATTGAAATGCTCCATGCACTCTTCCCTGTAGACTTTAGGAAGAAGATGAATTTAACCAAGAACAGATCAGTAGATTCTGTGTCGAAAATGAAAATGCCTCAAGATTGAGAGAAATCTCAGTTGATCTTTTTTGAGCCGGAAATCCAAAAGCAGTGACGGGACATGTCCGTGTTTCATAGTTTCACCGTCACAGTGCACAGAGAACCGCCAAGCACTACAATCTAAAGCACTCCACACCGAACTAATGCAAGAATAGCTGGTAATGATAACTCCCAAGAGGCTGGAGATCAATGTGTTTATTTCTAATTTGCAGAGTTCAGGTGACTAGCAATGCTGCAGTAGATACTTATTCTATATTCATGAAGGCTCAGATCATTTTCTTTAAATACTCCATAGGTATCAAATGCGTAATAAACACTTCTAGGTTTTTAAATGATCATACCAAGAAATAGCCTATTTATCATTAAAAGGAGATATACAATATGTATATATGTGTGTATATATATATAGATAGATAGATAGATAGATAGATAGATAGATAGATAGATAGATAGATAGATAGATAGATAGATAGATAGATAGATAGATAGATAGATAGATAGATAGATAGATAGATAGATAGATAGATAGATAGATAGATAGATAGATAGATAGATAGATAGATAGATATGTGTAAGTAAGTTATGATGTCTTGCACACAAGCTCCATAACCTCTAAGGACTTTCCATAAATATTCTCATAAATTTTTTTGTAAATAAAACAATGCCAAACCTGCGTTGTAAACTCAAGGGTTCTGGGAGATCACAATATATCGATTCTTGCATTTCGTTTGACGACATTTGTAAACCTGCCAGATCTCACTCGTATGATAAACCAAAGAGCTTTTCACGTGTTTTCATTCCTCTCGGCTTATTTGACTTCAGACCATCCCAACTGCATTTTAGTGCTTTACACAGAGGCCACTGGTGAATCTTTAACCATTGAGCCCGTTTTAGCTTCAGGTGAAGTGCATACTTTACATTTCTCTGTCTGCACAGCTGAGTCTCTAACTGTGGATTTCTGAAGCAGATGAGTGAAGGGCTCAGTTTAAATCTGAGGAAAATACAGACACTGAGCCTGTGCATTCAGTGTAGCTGAAATTTAATTTTAGTTTAAATTTCAGACATTCTTTGGATTTACTTAGTTCATTTCATGTTTCCAGTGCTCTCGTCATGTGTTTTTACTTAAATCTTCTGCAGACGAAACATTCCCCTGGGAACAGAAAAGATGCACAGTAGTAGTTCACCTTGGTTCAGTTCAGTGCAGTTAAACTGTTTGTTAGGAAATGGATCATTGTGCTTCCAGTTCAGACTTGGTTGTTGTCTAGCTGGAAACCAAAGCGAATAGGACTTTAATGCCCCGTGTTGCTTGAAAACAGCAACCTCTCTGTCCATTTTGTGTAGAAGGAATGGATGTCGCCTGATGCTGGGGCGTTGTGGTGGCAGCACTCTGAGTGAGTTATGGTAACATTCCAGCCACCACAGCTCTTACATGTCTCACATGTGACCACTGCTCTTGCTTTTGGGTAAAAGCATGGCTTTACCAACTATGCTGACCCAACAAGCAGTCCACTTTAATAGATACAGTAGCATGCCATGCTCTGGGGGCCTTTCAGTGACGGTTCTTGCATAAATGGCGCTCTGGGGAATCCCTCCTTCGTTCACCCTCCCTTCAGATGACAAAACAACTGGCCAAATGGGCCACATCAAAAATGGCCACCAAGCCTTGTTTAAAAAAAAATAAAAATGCACAAACTTCATCATGCACATGGTGAGGAAGGGCCCTATACTAGAGAAGGGCACCCAGCTGGTGCAAAGGTGCACACACCTCCAAATTGTGCATGGCTAGGAGGAGCTGATTGTTTCAAAACTTGAAGGAAAACGTGGGTTTTTTTAGGGCTGCTTTTTAAATGCAAGATATACCACTCAGTTCATCAAAAAACACTTTGCTATTAGTATAGAAGAGTAGTTGAAAGAAAAGTGGTGCATAGGGTCTGTCATACAATCCAACTATTGTCCCAGGGAGACCTATAAACATTCGTGTGACTGCTTTCACAGAATTTAACACTAGGCGTCATTCATGTTTCATTGTATTACTTAAACACATAATCACAGAGCAGATAACATTGACAATTTTATATGCCTATATATATATGTATATATATATATATATATATATATATATATATATATATATATATATATATATATATATATATATATATATATATATATATATATATAAATATATATATATATACATATATATATATATATATATATATATATTAGGGCTGGGCAAGTTAACGCGTTAATTCCGCGTTAATTCATTAGACTATTAACGGCGATATTTATTTTATCGCGCATTAACGCATGTTGCTCACATGCTTTCAGTCAGTGTCAGTCAGCAGGCGCGCTGACTGCAGCGCGCTGACTGCAGCACTCTCCCGCTCCCCCTCCCCTCTCGTACATGGCTCAGCGGCGCCAGCCAATCAGCACGCAGGCTCAGCCTGGCCCGCCCACTCAGCTCTCACACAAACTTGACAAACAAACAGCTGAGAGAGACCGCAGCAGCGAAAAAACATGAACGGGGAAGTAGCACCGTTCGGCTTTATTTTAATACCGTAAATGAAATCAAGCTGTATGTTTTGTAAAAAGCCGGTTCATTTCAGTGGAAACACAGCAAATTTATCTAAGCACGTGAAAAAACATGAAAACGTCGAGCCCCAGAAACGGAGAGAGGAGACGAAACTTCTGTCATTGCCCCGACAGACCCACAGACGTCTCTGACTGAGGCGTTTCAGTCCTCCAGGGAACATCCAGGTAGATCAGTGGATGGATGGATGGATGGATGGATGTTACTGGAGCCCACACATAACATGTAATTAAGACCTTAAAAGAACCCAGTACATATATTAAAAAGTGTTATTTAAGATAAGATAACATTAGCTAATCCTTTTTTATCCCACGACGGGGAAATTTTTAGGATTAAAGCAACAGGCAGGTGCACACAACACAGACAAAATTACATAAGGATTGAAATATATAAGAGGTGGATTAGCGAAAAAACACTGAACATAACATTATTATTATTATTATTATTATTATTATTATTATTATTATTATTATTATTATTATTATTATTATATTTAATTGTAATAATAAAATAAAAACCACAAAACCCAAAAGGTCAACAGTTTCATGATACATCAAGCTTAGGGACTGGCTAATATACAGCAGGTCAAAAAAGGACATATTTTGGCTGCAGTGCTTGCTGTTCTCTTATGAAGAAAAGATCAACTAGTGCACTAAATTCAATAGATGGGTTGAAAATATCCAGTATAAAATAAGTGCTACAAATGTTACAACACTTTTGTTCATATGGCAGCAGAACATTAAAATAAAAGTGCTCTTTACACTACTTTTGAATTCATTCTTGGAGTTTGTAAATACAATGCGATTAATCGCGATTAATCGCGATTAATCAGGGCGATTAATCGCGATTAAATATTTTAATCGTTGCCCAGCCCTAATATATATATATATATATATATATATATATATATATATATATATATATATATATATATAAATATGTGTATAAGATTGTACCATTGCTGCCATTCCAGATTCCATTACAAATCCACCCATAAAAGCAAATTTGTATCTAATAAGCAGAATTATGGTCAGCTGTGTACTGGTCTATATAAACACGTAACGATTTCGATCATCCAACACAAACTGGCCCCAGACATCTTGTTCCTAAATAAATCTTACAACGGGATTATCCTTAAGTGAATGATGGGCACCTTTGAGCCGACAGACTGGCTCAAACCAGCCTTGATTGTGCTTTTGTGCACTTTTTCCGAAACTGGTGTAAGGTGCAGACGGCTTCTAATAAGTTGCAGCTTTTTCCAAGAGATCGTATCTGGACAGGCTTGTTTTTCACACATAGGCTAGAGAGGCTGACTGGTGTGTGATCATATGACTTGCTGGGATTGGTTCATTGTCTTGAACTGCAGCATCTAGCTTTAAAAGTGCAAAACTCCAAACTGCTTTGTTAAATGATTACCTGTCAGCAGTTTCAATGTCGTGGCCCACCATTGTTGCAGGGGTAAAAGACAGGCTTCTAATAACTGAGATCAAAGTACTAAAACAAACCCTGACTGTTTTTTTCCTGTAATGTGCAGGGAGTGTGAAGCTAAACTGGGTAAAATTTAAGCCCAAATGAGGAGAAAATTGAGAATGATTGAACAAATGCAAATGAGATCACCCATCAATTCCATGTCTTTGTGTAAAATCAGGGTTTTGTACACTTGGAGCACCACACAAAAGGTATAAAGGCTTTTCTTCATTTTTAGGTGCATCTATAAGCGGGAAGTGAGTAGGTTTTACTTCAGTGGAATGTGAGAGGATCAAGAGCAAAATCCTGACAGATAAAATCGTTTTTCGGTCTTATCTGAGAACACCAGACCTGTTTGGAGAAAGGAAAAGATTTTCTTTTGATATTTGACAGGAGACACAATGGAGGAGCGGTGGAGCAACGAGAAAATGATAATTAGAACTTTAAATTGTGGGAAAACTAAACCTGTCAGGATTCTCTGTGCTGCTCTACTCTAACTCTATTCCACAGGTGTGTCTGGTTGGCTGAGGAGGCGTGGCCCACACCTGCAGCTCGTTGCAGGCGGCTTCCTCTGGCTTCTTAAGCAGAGCGCTGACAGATGGAAGACGCCAGAGCCTTAACCAGTCGTGGTACGACGTGGCCTCTGTCCCTACGCTCGGACACCAGCTTGTGAGTTTTTGCTCTTCGTTTTTTGACTAATTTTTGGATCTCTGTTTGCCTCAGATTTTTGTGCTTGGATGCACTCACCCGTCTTGACGTCTCGTTCCGAAGAAACAGACCAGCAGAACCGCCTGCTCAGATTTTGCTCTGGCGCTCCCCTCATACTTCCTGGATGTTACCCAGCGAGGCCTGAGTTCCCCTCTCCCGGTTCTTGCTGGTTCTGCATTCACTCTGGTCAATCCATCTGTCAACCGTTGCCGACGAGGTTCGCTCAGGATCCCTCGCCAGTTACATCAGCCGTCCTCAGCCACCAGCCGCCTAACTCCAGCTGAGTAGAATCATAGAGTATTCCCGACGCTACTTCTTCCCGGTTAGGTCCGCCCGGCTAAATGGTAAGCAGCGCACTTCTAGCAATTCCCCTGGTTCAACTTTCAGAGTTCCTGACTTCCTCTTTCTTACAGACTCGCCAGCCTTGACGTTCTGACCCAGCCGACTCACCCGTAGTCCCGTCCTTAGATCTGCTTGTTTCTTATAATAAACATCTTAAAACTGTGTTTTGCCTCCCGATCGTATCTGCATGTGGACTCGTCACCTGAAAACCATGACAGAAGAAGGCTCTGGCCACCAAAGTCCAGCGGATACGTTCGGGCGGCAGTTAGCCGCACAGCAAGAACAGATGCAGTCGCTAGGTTTAGCCGTAAATTCAACACAGGAGCAGCTCCATAGATTAGCCGCTCAGTTTAGCCAGCTCATGGACACCGTTACTTCCGCGATGACGTCGCCTGTCACTCAAAACACTAGCACCCCGCCTCCCGTCGCTCCGAGCACTGATAATCAGCTTTGGGCTCCGCCACTTGAGAGCGCGTCACCTAGTCCGGAGAGATTCTCTGGTGACCATGGTAGTTGCGGAGGTTTCCTTTTCCAGTGTAAACTGGTGTTTAACCGATCCCCCCAGACTTTCGCCTCAGATGAGGTTAAGATATCTTATGTACTACGACTCCTAACAGGTAAGGCACTTAGTTGGGCTGAGGCTCGATTCCCTGATTGTCAGTCATTCGGGGTTACTTTTCAGGAATTCGTTACCGAGTTTAAGACTATTTTTTCGCCCGAGTTAGATTCGGCTCATCAGTCTCGTCATCTCCTTTCGTTAAAACAGCGCGGTCGACGCGTATCTGACTTCTCAGTGGAGTTTCGTACGGTTGCCGCAGCGGCGGATTGGCAACCCAGACCGTTAAAGGCAGTATTTTTTCAGGCTCTTGATGAGTCCCTTAAGGATGAATTAGCCCGGGTGGAGGAACCCGGGGATTTTGAGGATTTTGTGGCGCTAGCCATCCGGTTGGATACCCGGCTACGTAGTCGGAGCCGAGTTAGACAGAACCAAGTCATGCGATCATCCACCCCTTCCACGCTCACCCATAGGGAACCGCGGTCCGCTCCATCACCTCCTGAACCCATGCAGTTGGGCCAGGTTGGTTTAACCAATAAGGAGCGTCAACAGCGTTTCGCGGGCAACTTATGTCTATACTGTGGAGGGGAGGGTCATTTCCTTAAGGATTGTCCGGTTCGGCCAAAAGATCCAGTCCACCGTTCGTAACGGGGAAAACGGTGGACGTTAATAGTTCAAGCCCCCGAGTAGTTACTAAGGCGCCATCTCTTTCTCGCTTACATTTACCAGTGACGTTAATGTTTGATCAGGATACTTTCGATGTCTCGGCTCTAGTTGATTCAGGTTCGGACTTCAACCTAATTGACCAAACCGTAGTGGATCAGCTTCGTGTGCCGGTCGAACCTTTACCCGAGCCTCTCCGGGTGTCGTCCTTGGATGGGCAGAGTTTAACCTTAATCACCCATCGCACTCGACCTCTAGTAGTAATAGTTTCGGGTAACCACCGGGAACAACTTTCGTTTTTTGTGTTCCCTGTAAAGCGTTCACCCGTTGTTTTGGGTTTAGCCTGGTTAAGTGTCCACAGCCCGCAGTTTAACTGGGCCGAGTCCCGATTAGAATCTTGGTCTCCAGCTTGTCATTCTCGTTGCTTACAGTCCGCTCGTCCTGTATCTGTTACCCCTTCCCCTGAGACAGAATCTGGGGACGTTCTTGACCTATCGCTAGTTCCGGAGGAATACCACGATCTTCAGAGAGTCTTCAGTAAGACTCAGGCTTGTTCACTTCCCCCACATCGCCCTTACGATTGCGCTATTGACCTTTTGCCTGGGGCTCCATTACCGGTGAGTCGGCTCTACAACATCTCCAGGTCAGAACGTCAAGCGCTCGAGGAGTATATAGGGGAATCTCTAGCTACGGGGTTAATCCGTCCTTCATCCTCCCCATTGGGCGCGGGGTTTTTTTTTCGTTGGTAAGAAGGATGGAACCCTTCGACCCTGTATTGATTATCGAGGGCTTAACCAAATAACCGTTAAGAACAAGTACCCACTCCCTCTATTATCCTCAGCCCTCGAACCAGTCCAGAATGCTAAGATCTTCACTAAACTTGATCTGCGCAACGCTTATCATTTGGTTCGGGTGAGACAGGGGGATGAGTGGAAGACGGCCTTTAAGACCCCGCTAGGTCACTTTGAATACTTAGTCATGCCTTTTGGTTTGTGCAATGCCCCGGCAGTTTTTCAAGCATTAGTGAACGATGTCCTTCGGGATTTTCTGAATGTTTTTGTTTTCGTTTATCTTGACGATATCCTGATTTACTCTCGTGACCTAGAACAACATAAACAACACGTCCGTCTGGTTCTCCAGCGATTATTAGAGAATCGCTTATTTGTTAAGGCCGAGAAGTGTGATTTTCACCAGTCTTCTGTTTCCTTTCTTGGTCTGATTTTAGAGGGCGGACAGGTGAAGTCTGATCCGGAAAAGATAAGGGCAGTGGTGGAATGGCCTGTTCCTGAGTCGCGCAAACAGCTCCAACGCTTTCTTGGTTTCGCTAACTTCTATCGGCGCTTTATCAGGAACTATAGTCAGGTAGCATCTCCTTTACATGCTCTCACTTCCCCCAAAGTACCCTATGTCTGGAGTCCAGAGGCCGAGGAGGCTTTCAGTAAACTTAAGGCCCGTTTTTCCCAGGCTCCCATACTAGTTCACCCCGACCCAGCCAAACAGTTTATCTTAGAGATCGATGCCTCTAATACCGGGGTGGGAGCGGTTTTGTCCCAACAGTCGGAGGTAGACTGTAAGTTGCACCCTTGTGCGTTCTTTTCCCGTCGTTTATCACCAGCAGAGCAGAACTATGATGTAGGTGATCGTGAGCTACTAGCTATTAAACTAGCGTTGGAGGAGTGGCGGCACTGGTTAGAGGGATCCGAGCAGCCCATCATAATATGGACAGATCACAAGAACCTCTCCTATCTGCAGTCAGCCCGTCGACTCAACTCTAGACAGGCCCGTTGGTCTTTGTTTTTCTCTCGATTCAACCTCACCATCACCTACAGACCCGGCTCCAGAAATGTCAAGCCTGATGCACTGTCCCGTCTGTTTACATCTTCTGAACA
Source organism: Fundulus heteroclitus (assembly GCF_011125445.2). NCBI lineage: Eukaryota > Metazoa > Chordata > Actinopteri > Cyprinodontiformes > Fundulidae > Fundulus > Fundulus heteroclitus. The sequence continues at coordinate 13,182,953 of NC_046368.1, read as the reverse complement.
AGAGAGGGAGCCGGAACCGATTCTTCCTCCCACCTGTACGGTTGGAGCGCTGCATTGGGATCTGGAGGACAGAATCAGACAGGCCCAGCTCTTAGACCCGGACCCAGGTACAGGGCCACCTGGGCTTAAGTACGTTCCCCAGTCTGTTCGTCCTGAGGTTCTACGTTGGAGTCATGACATGAAGTTTTCCGCCCATCCGGGCATTTTTAGAACCCAGTCCCAGGTATCCCGGCGATTCTGGTGGCCTTCATGGACGAAGGATGTTCGAGAATATGTTCTCGCCTGCCCCGTTTGCGCCCAGAATAAGTCTTCTACACAGCCACCTTCCGGTTTGTTAAATCCTCTTCCCATCCCCAGACGTCCATGGTCCCACATAGCGATTGATTTCGTTACCGGTCTCCCCTTGTCCCAAGGTATGTCAACTATTTTGACGGTAGTTGATCGGTTTTCTAAGTCCTGTCATCTTATTCCCATCCGCAAATTACCCAACGCACTCCAGACAGCTCAGCTTCTTATCAGACATGTGTTCAGACTTCACGGCATCCCTGTTGATATCCTCTCTGACCGGGGTCCTCAGTTTATCTCCCAGGTCTGGCGGCACTTTTGCTCTGCTCTGGGTGCCCGTTATACACTCACCTCTGGATATCATCCTCAGACTAATGGCCAAACTGAACGCATGAACCAGCAACTAGAGACTACTCTCCGCTGCCTTACGTCATCTTCACCCTCCGACTGGAACAAGTTTTTGCCCTGGGTGGAGTATGCCCTTAATTCACACATCACCTCAGCTACTGGACGTTCACCTTTTGAGGTTGCTTTGGGATATCAGCCTCCACTTCTACCCACAGAGGAACTCAGGATTCCCTTCACATCCGTAAACGACTACATTGCTCGCTGCCAGGACATCTGGAGATCAACCATCACTGCCCTCACTCGCACCGCAGAGCGGAGCAAGAGGTTTGCCGACCAGCACCGCCGACCAGCTCCTCAGTATCGCCCCGGTCAGAAGGTTTGGTTATCTTCCAGAGACGTTTTGTCCAATCCATCCGCTAAAAAGCTTGCTCCCCGGTTCACTGGTCCCTATGAGATAGAGACAGTGATTAACCCGAGCACTGTCCGTTTACGTTTGCCCCCTCACTCCCGAGTACACCCTACTTTTCATGTTTCCCAGATCAAGCCCGTTTTGGACAGCAACTTGTGCCCTCCTTCCGGACCCCCTCCACCCTCCCAGGACAGTCAGAACCCTCGGGTTCTCAGGGTTGTGGATGCCCGTCGGCGAGGTAGGGGTCACCAATACCTCGTCGACTGGGAGGGTCGTAGCTCTGAGGAGCGCTCGTGGGTTTCCGCAGCTACTATTTTGGATAAGGACTTGATTTCAGATTTTTGGGCTACTCAGCCCAGCACCTCTTCGTCTGGGCCGCCAGGAGGCGGCCGTTGAGGGGGGGGTAGTGTCAGGATTCTCTGTGCTGCTCTACTCTAACTCTATTCCACAGGTGTGTCTGGTTGGCTGAGGAGGCGTGGCCCACACCTGCAGCTCGTTGCAGGCGGCTTCCTCTGGCTTCTTAAGCAGAGCGCTGACAGATGGAAGACGCCAGAGCCTTAACCAGTCGTGGTACGACGTGGCCTCTGTCCCTACGCTCGGACACCAGCTTGTGAGTTTTTGCTCTTCGTTTTTTGACTAATTTTTGGATCTCTGTTTGCCTCAGATTTTTGTGCTTGGATGCACTCACCCGTCTTGACGTCTCGTTCCGAAGAAACAGACCAGCAGAACCGCCTGCTCAGATTTTGCTCTGGCGCTCCCCTCATACTTCCTGGATGTTACCCAGCGAGGCCTGAGTTCCCCTCTCCCGGTTCTTGCTGGTTCTGCATTCACTCTGGTCAATCCATCTGTCAACCGTTGCCGACGAGGTTCGCTCAGGATCCCTCGCCAGTTACATCAGCCGTCCTCAGCCACCAGCCGCCTAACTCCAGCTGAGTAGAATCATAGAGTATTCCCGACGCTACTTCTTCCCGGTTAGGTCCGCCCGGCTAAATGGTAAGCAGCGCACTTCTAGCAATTCCCCTGGTTCAACTTTCAGAGTTCCTGACTTCCTCTTTCTTACAGACTCGCCAGCCTTGACGTTCTGACCCAGCCGACTCACCCGTAGTCCCGTCCTTAGATCTGCTTGTTTCTTATAATAAACATCTTAAAACTGTGTTTTGCCTCCCGATCGTATCTGCATGTGGACTCGTCACCTGAAAACCATGACAAAACCTAGTAACAAATTTAAAAGATTGTGTCCACATTTTTATACATGTATTGTTAAAGAAATCCCCAAAACAGACATGATGGAATTAAACAAAAACAGGAACAAAATTATAAAATATTTTCTATGACATTCTAGTGTTTTTGTTGCTATTAGACACGGCTACGTTACAGCAAGTTTAGCTGAATGGTTTTAGTCATCTGTGGAAAATAACAGTAATAATGAAGCCAAAACATTGAAATCAGACACTAGAAAGGCACCAGTGGTCTGTCCAGAGACTTTTCTGCCCCAGAAACCCAGAAACCAACGTGGACTGATGATAAATTATTCTGTTTATACTTTAGTTGGTCATTGTTGAAGTTTCCTTTCCATGGAGAGTTGGAGCTCCGGCTTTATTTTTCAGACTTATTTCTCCTTTTGAGAGCAGTCCTAGTTAGGCTAGAGTCACATTGGCAAAAAGCATTTTTGATTTGTATCTTTGTGAAAACAATGTCAGCGTCTGTAGTGATAAACAATCCTATGTAATCTGGTTTAGATTCTTACACAGTTTTTTATTACTATATAGTTATTAAAAATAATAAACATAAGCAAAAGCATATACAAATATGTTTCCATGTGACTCCCATGTGTCTTTTTTAGTTCCACCATATATTCTGATGTATTACCCTTTATTCTAAACAAACTATATTAATTTTATGTTGGATTTTATCTATTCTGTTCATAAAGAAACTTTGAAATTATTCAACCTACAGAAAGACAACGTTAGCTACATCCATTTGTTTCTGGGAAAAAAATAAATCCTTTTGTTTGTGTAGTAGTAAACCTTTTTTTAGCTGTAGATGAGATACCCAAAAACTAATGTGTTGTATTACCTATTAAAGTTGAAGCAAGTTATATATTATTATATATAATTTAGGTTGATTCAAGCCTGTTCGCTCCTTTATTGAAGGAGTAGTGGGAAAGATTTAGTGACACCTAGTGGTGAAGTTTCAAACTGCTGCCAACAGACTAACGTGTCCCTCCATTTTGTTTTGGCATGTAGACAAAGTAAATTACATATTCATATATGTGTTGTTTCTAAGATAGGGGAACTTTTGAGCAAGACTCTCTACTCTTAAATCTAACTTTAAAAAAAAAAGATAACTCCTGTAGATTACAAATACTAAGAAATGTCTGAAATTCACCCAAAAAAATGCTTTTACTAAAAATCAGAGCATCACACTCTAATACTAATTTGGTGTAAGGCTAAATAAACCATAGTCATACCCAAAAATGTGCAACTTCACAGAGACAGATAGCTTAGGCAGGTTTATGCAAAAAAGAAAGCATTTTGTTGAATTATAGTTGTCCGACATGCAGTAAAGTGACTTCTATGATTTCACATTAGCTGGCATTGCAAAAAGTGATCTCCCCAGCATATGTAAGTGATAAAAACTGACACATTTCTCTTCATAAAGCATGCGTGCAACTGTAAAGATGGTAAAACAGGCCACCTGCTGGTCCCACCTGCTTGTCGTGCTCGCGTCAACTTTTACTCTGCCAAACTGCTTCTCAGGGTTCTTGTGGGAAAAACACAACTTGTCTCTTTTTATTTCCCGTCAACAGCCCCTTCTCACTGCCTCAGCACTAAAACAGAGGAGATAAGATGCAATTTGATTATTTAATGTTCCCGAGCCATAGTGGGACCAAATTAAAGGAACACAAAGCTCCTCTCTATCTTGTCTTCATCTCCTTCAAGGTCACATTGCAGATCAGTCGATGTTTTGTTCACAAACGATAGAAATGTTGATGTTTTCAGTGTAGGAAGGGGATGGACAATTATTTAGTTCAAGTATTTGACCTGACTTGATTTTTTTAAGAAAGAAAATTTATTTATTTTTTTTACCAGCAAATTCAGCAAATACTACTATTTATTCACCATACATGCAAAATCAGCAGTATAAAAGAAATCTCCACATATGGAAAGTGTGATAGGTTATGCTTTCTAAAAGGTTCAAACAGGGGAGGTTTGCTAGTTTTATTCCCATTAAAGAAAAATAAATGAAATACCACAAGGGCAAACATTCTCCCTTCTCTTGATACTTGTAAAAGAGCACAGAAAGGACCCTTAGCTGTTCCTTACAAATGCTGGGTTTTTATAACCAGGGACAGCTGGAATGTCCTAAACAACATAAAATGATTTAAACTTGCAAAGATGACGTGCTGCAAGACAAGTTACCATCTTGTTCAGCAAGCTCTCTCTGGATATGGTAAGTGGGGAAAATGTCCTGGGCGTTATTCATCTTTTTTTAAAAACTGAAATTTAGAGATAGAGATTTTTTGTCTCAGCCTTACATCTTTAATATTGTTTTAAAAAAAAGAAAATCATAGTACTGTGTAAAATTTCTGACATTTAATAGTCTGTATCCATGTATCCTTCTTCAACTACTTAAATGCTGCCCATATTTTAGAGTGTGACTCAAAAACAGCCTTTTGGGTCCCTTTGGCCTATTGTGTATCATGTTTATTTATATGAACTGTCTCTTTAATAGCCCAGTTCTGGATTCATAACTAATAACAAACATAAATAACATAACTAACTTTCTGGAAAACCAGGACATGGGCATGGTCTGGTTTACACATCAGTTTTCCACATTTTATCATTAATAAGACTCATCTTAAAATAGTCGTAATTTTTTACTTCTACTCTGTATGTATTAAAAACAGAAGACTGAGTCGTCACCTTAAAAGTATTCAGTGGGTTTAACACAAATTGGGCTTCTGACTAATCAGGAGGCGGATTTGGGAGTTTATCTAGGATGAAGTGTCCACAGACACACACACACACTCGCCTTCTGAGCTAAGCCGTCCTGTGGGCAGTTTACATGCCGTCTGTGTACCCGGTTAGATTTTCTTCAGACATCATTTACATGTTTGATTGCTGTCATTTCCAAAGTGTTTATGTAACTGTAAAAAAAAAACAAAAAAAAAAACACCAATGTTAGTTGGATGTTTTTTGTGATGAAAAGAAGGTCGAAAGAATGCATTTCTTGCATCTCTTCTCGTGGATATGGTAGTAGACGTCAGCTCCATGTGTTTTAAAATACTGCATAGTGTTTTTTTATCATCAGGACATAATTACAAAAAAAAAAAACAGATCTGATGTTTACCAGGTTTTTAAGATTATTTTCATAATCCAGGTCATTATTTCTCCAACAAATACGAAGCCTAAATGGAAATGTTGCATAAGAAAAAGGTAAAAGTCCATCATTGATGATGCTATAGGATTTAAGAGGGAAACAGCAGCCAATGTGACGCTAACTTAATCCACCCGATTATTGGTTCATCACCAAATGTGGCCATCTCTATGAAAGCAGTGGTTTCAGCAGTTTGCCGGGATGTGGCAACACAATGCCAAAATGGAAATACAGCTTCAGCCATGTCTAAAGAGGAGAAACAGCTGTTAGCTCCCCTCAATCTTGGGTTATAAAAGGTACATTTAATTATTTTTCCTGCAATTATGACGGCCCCTGTCATAACTGCAGTAAAAAAGTGTAGATACTGTAAACAAATTACGAAATAAAAAGGAATGACATCTATGCTCTTATAAAATTGGTCTGACTTTTGATTTATTCATTTTTTGTCATTCCCATTCCATTTTAGGACTTTCCTGGGGTTTTTTTGTGTGTAGGCCTATTTTTTGCTTCCGTGTGACATCAAGCTAGTTGCTTTTTGCATCATTCTTCATCCAATTAGATTAATTCATGTTATTTATCAAAGCCACAACCCTGGCAGCTTTGATGCGCAGGCGTGAATGCCACTGACACATTATGCAAACAGAAGAGTCAGACAACCACATCAACAAGGCAGGAGAGAAGGAAAACTTACTTATTTACTTACAAAATAATAATTTCCCAAGGGTTTTGCTGAAAAGCAGATGAAAGGACCTTGGACCGGACCGACCAGATTAAAGAATCCAGCAGGAGGGAAGAGACTGTGGACAGATTTATGTTCATATGGAGTTTATTGTTGTGCCATAATCTTCGACCTGCGGTGTGCCCCCCAGCAAAAATGTCATCACCAGCCACCGCCGTTGAAGTCCATCAATCAACAGTGGGAAACAGTTTTTACAACTGGAAAATGTTTTCGTCCAGTCTTTCTGGGCGTGATCCAAAATGTGACCCCAAGGTCAGACTATGCAATCTATAGAAAAACTAAAAACTATCATCAAATTCCCTCTCAGATTCTAAAGACTTCAGCGAGCCACTAAAATGTTAAAGCTTCATGACTGAACTGTTATTAAAGGGCTGAACAAGCACATTTTGTTTGGTTGGGGTGCTAGGAGAAAGGTTCTTCTTCTTTTTAAAACAAACATGGTTTCATGTCATGTTGCATCAGCGTCTACCACAAGACCTTCTGGAAGAATGCCTTTTAAACAAGTGAGATCATATTAGAGATGTTTAGCTAATTCTGGAGAACCATGTTTGGAGATAACCAAAGTATTCTGGAGTCGAATGTGAGGTCATCTGACTGCTGAAGCCCGGTCCAAACTGGTTCTTTCGTCCCAATATAGTAGTGCTGTAAGAAAGAGCGGACCGAGATTTGCCCGTGACAACAGGTGAGACTGATGAAATATCAAAAAATGACTACCTGGAGTTATTGCTGCTAGAAGCTGGTTGTATAGGCTGGTAGATGATGCTCATAAAAAGAAGAGTTTCTCACTGCAAAAAGGGAACTAAAAGTAAGTAAAATAAATTTAAATTAGTATATTTTCCCTTAATTTGAGCAGCTAAATAAGACTATTTGCCAGTGGAATGAGTATTTTTACCCCTAAAATAAGATAATTAGATATCATGCACTTGAATTAAGATGATGGAGAGGAAATGTTCTTATTTTAAGTGCAAAACATTTATTCCATTGGCAAATAGTCTTATTTAGTTGCTCAAATGAAGGAAAAATACACTCATTTCAAGAAACCTTTACTTACTTCTAGTTCCGTTTTTGCAGAGTAATTTATGCGGGAAATTCTCTTGAGAGAACTGGGTATTTTCAACAGGTTTCCTAGCTGAGTAAAGTAACTGAAGCAGGAATGATAAAAAAAAAAAAAACCTGAGTTGATTGTTTTTAAAGTTATTGGCTCTAAATTGTCTTCCTGAAAGACAAACCCAGAACTGGATATGTGTGAGAGCCTTGTGGATTAGATCTGCCAGCCTGAGTACGCTGCCTTCCAGACTCAGAGGCCTGCGTTTTGAATTTCTGTTACTGCTCTAAATAATCAAAACATCAATTATTTATCTTATCTACACGGCCCACATAGATAGGATTTGGGTTTATTTACAGAAATCTTTTCTATCTTTTCATTATAGAGCTTGAAGTTTGTTGTATACACCCAAACAGCACACACTCAAATGTTTCCATATTTCATATGATGAGCTCTTTTAAATGTGATTTTTTTCCCCCTCAAATGAACTGGCACAGCGAAAAGAAACTGTTAAACCCACACTTGGTCTCCTCTTGCCCACTTGCAGAGATTTTCTTTTCTCTTTCATTCTTCAGAAAGATTGACAATAAGTCCCACCATGTTTGATTGTGACTTCTCCCCCTTCTGGCCCCAGTGACTCCTAACAAGAACTCCATGAAACCAGTCTAAAGGATTTTAGATATCTACATTTTTCTTCATAGTTTCTAACCCATTTCTGCCTCTGAAGCTTTATTTAATCATGATAAACCTAAGGCTAACCAAGTTTTTTCTCTCTTTCAGATTGTCCTTCCTGCCAAACCGAAGCTACAGCGATAATGGCCGGACAATCCTTGCCAACGAACAGGAGTCCCAGGACTCTCTTGGGCCGCTATGAAGATGACTTTACGGGACCAGAACTGTGAACCTCTCATCAGATGTGTGGGATTCTTAACTCGAAACGTCTCGGCATCCGTGATCTGAACAGTTTACTTTAATGCAAGCTGACCTGCCATAAAACTGTGGTTTCTACATGATCATTGGCTGCTTTATAATACGGAAGTGACAGCTCAGTGAGGATGAACTCTGCTTACAGACTGTGACATGCGAGGCATTTGCTGCTACTAATGTTTGTTTTTTTTTTTAAAAAGAGCACAATATAAATGCATCAATATAAATTAAACATTAAGCATATTAAGGCTGCGATGAATATCTGATCTCATTTTTGTTTTAAAGCCTTTCCACTTTAAAGCTGCTCAATGTGATTTTTGACCACTAGATGGCAGTAAAAGAAGAGGATTGGAGATGCAATTGAAACAGGCGAGGCAGAAGACCCGCTTAATAATTATCCATTAATCAAAATCTTGTGATTAAATGTATCCTTTGATAACAAGGGTGCAGCACAACCTCCATTAGGTTTTTGATTTCTAATTGAACCCTGACTGTCTCCATCACCTAAAACATTTCCCAAAAGGTGCATAAAGAGCAATCTATTGATTCATGCCAGTTATTTCTCATACCTCACATCCACATCGGATCTTAAGGCCATTCATTTCAAAGCAAAAACCCACAAATTTCATTTTAGGTGTAGAAGGGGCTTCTTCAAACCTTATAAAGCTACATCATGATATGACGCATAAATTTAAGTTATACGAATCTTTAATCAGTCATCTGCTACTTCCTGGTTTCATCAGGTATAACTAATGTGACTCAGTCACATTTAATTTGCCCACTCTTCAACATGGGAAAGACAAGAGAACACGCCATACATGCAGGATTTGTGCTTATTTTCGGAGAGTCAAGAAACTCAGGGCAAACATCCATTCATCTGGACTTGGCCAAAATAAGACTTCATTAGTTTTCAACAATTTGTGACCAAGAAGGTGCTTATTTTATATTTCCACCACACACGGTGAGGAAGATGGTGGGTAAAGTAAAAAGAAGAAATAGTCTCCAATGCTCACTGTTAGAGAACTGCAGCAAGTAGTGAGATTTTGGCGTCACCAACTGTCCATAACAACCAAAAGACTACATTGCTTGGGAAGCATGCTGGGAAATGTATTTTCTACCTTACAGGCATAAACCTAAACTCTTGAAGTTTGCTAAAGTCTGTGAGAGCTGTGACTGGAACCTGGTACTGTGGTCAAATGATACTCATACCACTTTTCCATTAGTAATAATTCAGGGTGGTTTGTTAAGTGTGGTCTAGCTTTTTCAGCTTTTCCATTAGTAAGGGTTATGTGGAACCGTTGCTATTTTTAGGACCTGCTTTGAAGTGGTCACAAGCGCAGCCCGGCCGCCTCAAGACACTTCAGAATACTGCCGGTCACTGATTCCCTAGGGGGTGGAGTCACTGTTTGCTTAACTAGAGCGACCCCAAAACAAGACCACAATTAAAGCAACACACAACAACCACGGCAACTACCGGTTATATGATTAGATACTGAACGAGGAGGATGGAAGCCCACAAATCAATGCAGGGCTCCAACATAGAGTTGCACACATAGTTGTGCTTGGTGACCGATGAAAAACGTTGCATGTCAGACTTTCGGTGCCGCCTTCCTGTGTCAGCCACGCCCTCATTGGTCGTGATGAAAAACTGGACCAAGATGACCCGTCTGGAATCGAATAAATGTGTCACAATGAAAAAGGGGCATAAGGCTATACTTCTTATGAACCCCCTACAAACACTAAAGGTGTGTCTGTTTTGAAACACTTGTTACCCAACCTACTTATTTACAGAGGAGTAACACGTAGGAACATGTCTAGCTGTTGGGTTTGGTGGAAGATCAGAATCAGAACAAGCTTTATTGCCTAGTAGTAGTTTACACGCAGGAGGTGCTACACATAGACAAACATACAGTTGACATAAGTAAATCCTCTTTGCAAAAAGAGGAGAGTAATACGTTCTGCAGATGTATTGCAATGGGAGAGGATACAGTCTTCGTAAACACACGTACCTATGCACATACACACAAACACACACACACACATCCCTGTTTAAAATACAAAGTGCGGACCGTGCCTTGACTTCCATGGACTTCCATTCATTTTCAAGCCTAACCTTGACCCTAACCTTTACCAGTATATAGCTAAACCTAACCCTAACCTAAGCCTAATTGACACCTTAGTGCTAAGCCTAACCCTTAGCCCAGGAAAAAAGTGAGGACCAAAAAAGGTTCTTACTTTACATCAAAGTCCTTACTTAACTAGAAAAATGAGCAAACAATTGAGAACACACACATACATTTGTATATATTTGTATATATATATATATATATATATATATATATATATATATATATATATATCCCTGGGTCTTTCTGCATGGAGTTTGCATGTTCTCCCTGTGCATGCGTGGGTTCTCTCCGGGTACTCCGGCTTCCTCCCACAGTCCAAAAACATGACTGTTAGGTTAATTGGCTTCTCCAAATTGTCCTTAGGTGTGAGTGTGTGTGAGAATGGTTGTTTGTCCTGTTTGTCTCTCTGTGTTGCCCTGCGACAGACTGGCGACCTGTCCAGGGTGTACCCCGCCTCTCGCCCAGTGAACGCTGGAGATAGGCACCAGCAACCCCCGCGACCCCATGAGGAATAAGCGGTTTGGAAAATGGATGGATGGATATATATATATATATATATATATATATATATATATATATATATATATATATAAAACCACAAACACAAATATATTTTATTGGAATCTTATGTTAAAGACCAACACAAACTGGTATACAATTGTGAAGTGGAAAGAAGATTATACATGATTTAATGCAGCTGTTTTGCAAAGAAGATGGAACAAGGAGTTGTGTCATTAGTTGTGCAAAGGTAGTACAGACATACCCCAAAAGATGGTTCCACAATGTGTTGACTCAGGGGGGCTGAATACTTTTGCACAATGTCTTTATTTCTTTAAAAAAACGGAATGTATAATTTTCTTTCTACGTCACCATTGTATCCCACTTTGTGTTGGTCATTCACATAAAATTCAAATAAAATATATTTATGTTTGTGGTTGTAATGTGACAATAGTGGAAAGGTTTAAGAGGTATGAATAATTCTAATAACCAGTATAAACACACGCACACACACACACACACACACACACACACACACACACACACACACACACACACACACACACACACACACATATATGTATATATAACATATCTGATATCTGTGATGCTCTGGGCCTGTTTCTTTTCCAAAAGCCCTAAGAACCCGGTTAGGTACTACAACCAGGGGAATAAAAATCTACTGACCTCTGCCTGAAAACTCAAAATGGATTATCGTTTGGCATTTCAGCGGGTGGCCAAATCAGGGCAATTGGCTCCTTGCTTTTTCTGTGCTCATGTCAGTTCTCAGTCAGGCGAGCTGAAGGGATTAAAGAGGACTCGGTAAATTCAAACTAGAGAGTTTTTTGCAAAGAGGAAAGGTCAGATATTTTCTCTGTATGCTCCAACCTTTCAACGTTTTATGAGAGGAGGCGCGGCCCTGTCAGCAACGAAGGATTGTTATGTAAAGACAATCAAGCGAAGATTAATTTTAATCCTAGTTAATCCCATTAAATTTCAAATCCTATTTAATTTCCAACAAAACTCCGGTCACAGCTGTGACAGAAGATCTTTGAATTGATTCAGTGATTGGAAGTAATGCGGAGCCTGCTTGCAATTATACGTCAGAGAAAAAGAAATGCATCAAAACATTTTCACTGCTGAACGGTTTGGCTGGTTTTAGCTCTAGACTTTGTCTCAAAGCACTACAGAGCCGCTGCTGGATTTTTTGTTTTACTCTAATGTGGCGCTGACAAGGGAAAGATATTTTTAACAACACGAGACATAAGGCCAACAGTTTGTCCTTTTATGGACCTGAAGAAACCAGTAGTGTTTTTTTATTTCTGTGAGAACGAAGGCCTATCTGCCTTTTTCTTTAACAAATAGGTCCTCAGAGGTGGGTTCTTCATTCCACATGGAGGTCAGGCTGAACCAAAGCAGTACACCAAGAGATGACTATTTTTTGTTTGAGAAAAAAAAAATGAGAGGCACATGCTCCCCTCGGAAGCACGCGTGACGTGGAAGCCATGTGATCACAAATGGGAGATTTGTTGCTAAGCAGAAACAAGTTTGCCGAATCGACCTCAAGTTTTGGTCTCCGTGTGTTGGAATAGACTCTGCTGTGAAAATAAGAAAAGATCCGTTCAGACAAGATCACAGAGCCAGATGGTATGCAGTAGTGTTTGTTGAGGGTCCAAATGACAGCAGGACAAGAGGATGTGCATGTCAGAATGAAGGTTTAATAAAATAAATAAATAGGAAAAAACAAACTTTCAGCACATGACGAAACCTTACCTGCTAAAGAGACCCAAATACCGCAGAGTGACTGAGTGAACACAGATGGGTCAGAATGGCTGTCAGCTTTAAGGGGAACATGCAGAGGTTACTGAGGTAAAACTGAGGAAACAGGAGAAAATGGCCCACACTACAGAAGGAACCAGGAAGTCAAAGACACAGAAACTAGATAAGAGTAGAAACTTGGGACACAACTTAACATCAGCATTCATTAGACTTAGACAACTTTATTGTCGTTTTGTATGCACATAGTGCGTACAGAACGAAATTTCGTTTGCATACAGCTCGAAAAATCACAGTAAAGATTAAGATTCAAACCAACAGGTGACAAAGAAATTCAGCAGCAGGAACAACAGGAAACTTAAAGTCAAACCCACAGAACCCATGGGAAAGGTTTCAAAATAAAACAAGAACAAAGAGCTACAGAAAATAACCATAACAAAAAAAACTGCAACACAGAGCAGAAAAAGATGCTGAACCAAAACATGAGGAATCTTTAAACTAGGGAATGACCTGAATAAGGAAAGCGGCGATACCAGAAACACCAGAATATATTTGTCAGACGTAAACTAACGGCATCTTCTCTGAGTGCTGTGCTGAACAACCCTTCATCGGTCCAGCAGAAGTCCAGCGAAAACTGTTTGTGGAGCTTTTTAAAATAAAACGAAAAAGCTGTCTTTGTTATGCATGCAGAATGTGTAGAGAAAAAAGTCACTTCTGCAGGTGAGACCTGCAAAAGTGGCACAAATCTGATTTTTTTAGGCGGTGAAAAGATCGAAACTGGGCCGTTCACAGTGCCATGAAATAGATCGGATTCGGGTAGCATTTGACTGCAGTGTGAACGCAGAGCAATCCTGCTTTGACATTGTTAGCTTTTTCCTCTACTACCACCAGATGTAGCTGCAGCACCACTACCTGAAATACTGCTATGCTCATAAAAGTCTTTATCTGGGAGCTCAGGTTGATGAGAACCTTTAGGAGCCTGAAGTGAACTGCCGGTTTATCAGTGAATTGATCATTTGTAATAATTAATACAACAAAGACATTATTGAAGTCAGTGACATCACCTGCTGTCCCATGACATCATGAATAATATGGAAAATTGACCTCAAAATCAATTGAATGATTATTCCTGTAAAATTAATAGCAGAATCTAATGATCGCAGCATTTCACAGGCCTTTTAAAATTAGAAAAAAAAATTGATGTGCTGAAAAATGAAGTGTGAAAACGTGTTTTAAGTCTTTAGAACTTAAGAGAAAAAAAGATGTCTAAAGTTTGTTTTGATATCAGAATTTCATTGTTTGCATCTTTCTGGGACTACTGAGTGGCAACATTGAGAGGGATTAATAGTCATGAAAAAACATTTTTTTTTTTTTTTTACCTCTGATCCACTGCGGTACCTTAACTGGTCCAGTGGTTCTCAAACTGCAAGAGCAACAAAACTGAGCTTATGCAATTTTAAAGCATAGTTCATCCAAATTGGCACAGATAGCAAAATAAAGGAGAAAACCAAAATAAAATGGCCCTTTAATCTACTGATTTAAAGGTTAAATTCAGCATTGTGATATATAATTTGTAGAACATATGCAGGTGCTTGCAAAAGTATTCATACCCCTTGAACTTTTCCACATATTGTCACATTACATCCACAAACATAAATACATTTTTTGGAATCTTATGTGAAAGACCAACACAAAGTGGTATACAATTGTTAAGTAAAAAGACAACTATATGTATGTATGTATGTATGTATATATATATATATATATATATATATATATATATATATATATATATATATATATATATATATATATATATAAACACTTTTTTTTAAAGTAAATCTGTGGCAGATCTACTTGACGGGTTCAGGTCAGGACTTTGACTAGGCCATTCTAACAGTAACCTCTGCACAAATATAGAATAAAGGAGTGACAACTTCTCTTCAAGTTCAAGAATTTATTAACAGAAATTAAATGAACAACTGATGGACCTGAAGTGTTTCCTTAGACTTCCTGCGAGGCTGTGCAAAGGTGTGGAGGTGGGCGTCCCAATGTTTAAGCACCATCCCTCTCCTGCTGAAGAGAAGCACCCCCAGAGCATGATGCTACCACCACCATATTTGACTTGGGAAACCTTTTTATAGCCTAAGCCGGCTGTAAACCTCTCCACAACTTTATCCCTGACTTGTCTGGTGTGTTCCTTGGACTCCAGGAGGCTGTTTGCTCCCCAATATTACCTTAACCAACCTCTGAGGCCATTACAGCAGCTTTATTTGTACTGATTAGATCACACACAGGTGGACTCTATTCAGTCCGGTTGGCCTTTCTCAGAGAGGGGCTGAATACTTTTGCACAATGCACCTTTCAGGTTTTTTTATTTGTAAAAAAAAACAAACAAAAAAAATGTTTTAAATTGTGTATAATTTTCTTTCTACTTCACAATTGCATACCACCTTGTGTTGGTCTCACACATAGGATTGCAATACAATATATATTAATGTTTGTGGTTCCAATGTCACAAAAATGTGGAAAAGTTAAAGGGGGTGTGAATACTTTTGCAGCCGCCATGAATAATAAAATATCACTCAATATTTTGCACTTAAGTTTTCAAAATATAAAGAACCTGGAATAAGTTTTGTTGTTGTTTAAGAACAAATCACAGCTATCACAGCGCCCAGGGAGCCAATCTGGGGCTAAGGGGACCCACTGTGGGGATAAAACAGGGTACTTGCAACCTTCTCAGAGCGCGAGCACGCTGCTCTAACCACTAGGTCACCATCCATATGAAGTGGCCAATGTGTTAAACCATGCTTGTGTCTTTAATTCCCTAAAACCAGGACACAAGTGAGAAGAACAGGAAACTTGCTTGCGAGAATACCTTTGACAGTACGATTTAAAGTTTTTTCTTTATAAGCACATGGGGAGATGCTTGTAACTTTTTAACTGAATACCGATCACTACCTGTACTTTCCGGTGAAGTGTTTTTTTGTAATGTATAACATCTTCCTTGAATCAGACGGACACAGACTCTCAACTCTGCACACTCAGCACTAATTTAGAGAAGAGCCCCGAGAAACAAAAGGTCAGAAATGATACCTGTTGAATCAACAGAGTGATTATGTGGACGTCTACCTCTGATGAAATAGTTGAACCAAGTCTTAACGTGAGATTATAAAGCCGTGACCTGCGCGCTGTTGTCGTGTTGCTGCTAATCTTCCTTTACACATTCACATTCCTAGCAGCTAACTCAAGACGTTAATGAGTAGAGGATGAGGCCCTGAGATGAACTCTTCAGTGTTCCTCTGGAACACCTGCAGTTATGAAGAGTTACAATTAAAGCCTGTCATGCAGCATTTTTAGAGTTTTGTCTGTTTCAAGAAAAAGTCTTTGTGTCCCAATGAAAGCAGCTTTCATTGAACGAACCGAAGACCGCAGGCGAGAGGACCTTGTCACGTGTCAAAAAGTCAAACTGAACATGAATAAAACTCCTATCCTGTTGGAAAACAACTTCATCTAAACTTGCTCGTTAAAGATAAACAAATGACAGAATTTCATAAAAGAATAACTGCAGTAAGGGTTCCAGATGAACATGGACCTTTTCTACTTGCGATTTCTTTGCTGTTTGGGTCTCCATAAACTCGTTCTGTATCTACCGGCACCCGCTCTTCGGCCTTGCTGTCTCACATTAGCTGGAGACAGGCCTTCTACTCAGGTAGTTATTTTTCAACATAAGCTTTTACGTTGTTTAGATTTGATTGTGCTTCTATTGTAAACGGCATGCTGTGGAGGAAAAGCTACATTGCCAACCGCTGAGGAGGTCGTTAGCTTACCAAGTTGGGATGCACACATGGTATGTTAGAAGATTTATGACAGCGTACCGTGTACAACATGTTGGAGTAAATTTTTTTACAGGCAGACGTTTACATGCAAAGTGTACATCTGGAAGTAAGTGTTGTGCTGTTGTTTTTGGAAAGGCGCGAGTGCTAAATCACTGAATCCAACTGGACGTACTACAGTAGGTTTACCAACAGCGTCTGTCCTTCAATCTAAATCTCAGATTGAAGGGGCTGCGGTTTATATGCAACTGTTTATGTCTGTGTTTGGCACTACAGCTAAGACTTGACAAGACTACTCTAAAAATATCTGTTTTTTAGGTGGACTTGCTAATGATTTTTGGATAATTTTCCTGCTGCACAACCCAGCTGCGCTTGAGCTGAAAAACACAAACTGATGACCAGACAGTTTCCGTCAGGATACTGACGTCAGGATCCTCTGCTAGAAAGCAGAATTCCTGCCTATATTAATTAAAGGAAGTGATCGAGGTCCTAAAGAAAGAGAGCGGCCCTGGTACATCACTAAACAACCACCATATCTGACTGTTGGTATTATGTTGTTCTTCTGAAATGCCGTTCCAGGTTGTGGCCAAATGCAATGGCTTACAGTCTTGAGGATCCTCAAGATGTTTTTTTATTGCAAATATGTGAGATGGGAGTAGTTTTATTTAGTTTTTACCTTGGAACTCACACATGAATGCATTTTTGCTCAGTTTGTTTCTTATCAATTACTATTATTCATTTTATATGAGGTAAAATCTTACTTTTTCCAATGCTGGGGTCCATCTAGGAAAAGTAATCACATTTCAAGTTTAAAAAATATATAATTTTGGGTTTTACTCTGCTTTTAAACACAGTTTCAGGTCATTACAACTCGAAGGCAAAAGGAGGGTTAATTAAATTGTTTCTCATCATTTTCTTGAATTTCTCTGGATCAGCACATGTTGTATTGCTTTGTGCAGTTTTTGTTAAATCCTACTTCCTGTTATCAGAAAGGTTCAATAGATTTTTTTTTCTTTCATAAATAAAATCAGCATCTGAAAGATTTACTATCAGTGTGCCAAAAAAGCAAAAAAAACAAAAAAACAAAAAAGATTCTTCAAGGTTGCTTTTTTTGTCAGCCAATGTATGTTCTAAATGCAGATTTTTTTGTTATGGCCACTATGTCAATCAGTGTGAATATAATTTGCACAACATAAGTACCCAAAAACTTGCAGGAATTCAGTCGCCATGGTAATCCTCATCCACAGGCCCCAGCCCCTCCTCCTCCCTCTTCGCATCCCTCGTCTTCTCTCCCCCTCCTCTCTGTAAGGCTCTCCGATCGACACGCAGAAACAAGACAACGGCCGCAGCTCCCGTCATGCTTTGCAGTAGGAAACAGGAAGAGGCAAAACACACACGACCAGCAGCCAGCAGAGTGGGGAGCAGCATAGTAGCAAACAGACTGATGGTGGATGAGCAGGCACCACACGTGGAGGCATGGCAGGTCCTGTCTCCAGGACGCACTCACGCTGCCGCTTCTGTGGTAAGTCCAAGCCTTCTTTGAAACTGGTTTTAAGCAAAAATTCATGCAGACAGGGGAACAGATCTGTGGACAGATGGATGCTGCAGATGGAGCCAAAGTGCAGTAATCCTCTCACATGGAACAGGATCAGGGTTTTTGGGGGATCTCATGGTGACAGACTGGTAAAAAGGTGATGGGGCATGCAGGCGGAAACACCTCACATCTTCAGATTCTCTCCCCCTCCTCCTTTTTTTTCAAGCAGGAAATGACACAGTTGCTTTGCGGCTTAGGTTTTAGCAATATGGTAGAAGGCTGATGCAACCTTAAAGATGACTGAGTACATCACAGTGATACGAAGAAATTAGTGGCCACATCATTACACCAACAATGATGGCATTCAGTGCCGCACTCATTGTCAAACCCACACGCTTTCACATACAGAGACTCACTGTCTCACATCCAGTCCATTTCAGCTGTATTTATTCATCTTCGCTTTCAGACAATTTGTTTTATTCATGACACATTCACACTGACATTGGCATGCTTTCAGTAATTCATATTCTAAATACTCAATTATTTTATCCTTTGGCAAGAGACTACTCTTGTGACTTGGTTGTTGCACGCACCTCGGTTTCTCCTGTGTTTACAAGAGCTTGTGTGAAACTATATATATATATATATATATATATATATATATATATATATATATATATATATATATATATCCCCGGCTCCAGCCAACCCCCGGGACCCAACGCCCACACTCAGCCCAGACCCTGACCAGGTGGACCGCTCCTCTTCCAGACTCCAGACATACTCTAAGTTAACCTAGGACAAAGATTTCGTCCCTTGATTAGCAAAGTTAGAGACACAGCAAAAGATTCAATACCGCAATTACAGCAAAAGATGGTTCTGTGTTAAAATCTCATTTGTTGTAACAGTTGTTGTAACATTACACAACAACAAAAAAATAAAAAAAATTGTCAAACAAAAGTACTCAACCACTTTCATGTGAAACGTGTGGAATTGTTAGTATAACACATTGGTGCCTCGTGCAAGTACTACGTAACAATTACGAATATTCCCATGTGATTCCCGTGCACAGAAACGATTTTTTTTTTAAAATACCATTTTACTCTATATAGTCGTGCATTGGCACAAAATTACTAGGGATAATACTTATAGTTTGCCATTATATAATTAATGAAAAAACAAAATTTCCAGGGTTTTTGTTTGACTTTAAGGGTTATGAATGCAAAGCAACATATAAATAATAGAACAAAAGGGGCCCTAGAAGTTATCTCTGGGGAACTCCACAGGACACTGATGAGGGCTGTGGCTGGAAATTTTGTAGTAGGAAATCTTGATTGCAACTGCAGAAGAATGAAGAATGGTAAATGGCTTGTACTTGTATCGCGCTTTAACTAGTCCGACGACTCCAAATCGCTTTACACTACAATCAGTCCTTCACCCATTCATGCACACATTCACACCCTGACGGTGGTGAGCTACATTGTAGCCACAGCTGCCCTGGGGCTGACTGACAGAGGCGAGGCCGGCATACATCGGCGCCACCGGGCCCTCTGACCACCGCCAGCAGGTGAAGTGTCTTGTCCAAGGACGCAAAGACAGGGACGGTTGGCACGGGGGATTGAACCGGCAACACGCAGCATGAACTCTCTATTTCCTGTGCCACAGAAAATTAAGTGTGCGATGTGCTGGAGATGCCACTGGAAACTCGAAGGTTAAGGAAGATTATATGAAAGATGCGACTAGCAGCAAATGAAGAAGGATGCAAGGCATTCGCAGATCTTTTGTTGTGTTAAATAGAGCAATTTCACTGCTGCAGGTTAGGTTTTCTCCTCCTGTTACAAAGATACATTTGAATATATTAGGCATTTAACTAAAAGAAGAGTTTTGTGTTGATGTTTGCTTTTTAAGCTGATGTTGCACAGTTGTGTTACGGGGTAGAGTGGGTTAAAGCGTCTCTAATTGAACAAGATTGTGTAGTCCTTCAAAGTGATGGGAGGCCATAACATTTGTGTTGCGTATATTAACTTTGTCAAGGAAATTGTTGAGCCTGTCAGAGGCCGCGGGTAGATTAATGTACTAAATGTAACAAAATGAGATAAAGCAAGGCTGATTAGATTTAGATGGTGGTGGGTGGACATTAAATGAAAACTGATCTAGTGCAATTAAAACGGAGTTAAAGCAAAAATAGAAAAGGGGGCAAAGTCAGGGGTATGTCCTTTACAATGTACAGGGAGGCATCATATTTCTTTGTTCCAATACTCGACAAAGTGTCAGAACAGCAATATATTTTCCTTGAAAAGTATGTTGTACTTAAAGTGGTAGACCAATAAAATATCCTTGTGTTATAAATCAAGAAGCTTGAGAAATCTTATTTTAATACAAGTTTTTTCTCATTTTAACCAACATTTTAGTTTTTTTGTGTTTGGTTCTAGGTTTTTTAAAAACATTTTAAACTAAAGGAAAATATAAATTAGACTGAAGAGACACCTGAAGCTTCTTTGTTTTAGTTTATCAGTAAGTGTAAAGTTTTCAAATATTAAAGATGTAAGTAGATTGTTCTTATAGGCTGGTTTACGAAATGCTCCAAAAACAAAAATACAAACTCAAAATCTATAAAACTGCCGTTAATCTGAATAAATGTATTACGTAAAGTCAAGTTACATAGAAACTACCAAATCAGCAGATCATTGTCATTGTCCTTCAAACAAAACCATAATTAAAAAAACCTAAACTTTATCTGAAAAGTAAGTTTAGCTAAGAAAACCACCTGGTATTTTCCTTATATGCAAGCGGCAAGAAAATCCATTTTTAAATGCATATAAATCTAAATTTATCCATTTGACTAGCAATAGATGTTGCAGTTTCAGCAATCCTCACATTTCTTGGTCTACCAGGAAATACAGTGTAAAAAGCCTTAAAAGGAACTTTTTTATATTGTGATAGTATTTTCTCACACAGAGAAAAAATAGTAAAATCCAAATTTAATTTGGATATATTTCATAAGCTGCAAAGAACTTACATACTTACATAATCTGGCCATAATGATAAGGTGTAGCATGTGTTCTGCACATTAAAAATTATCATAAGGTACATTTCTGTTTACTTAAAGTTACTACTTCGCTCTAAGTTTCTCAGTGGCCAGTAACTGAATTAGTTATTCATTTATCTCTGTGTTTAAATATGATATATTCACAATTGGGCAGACAGAACATGTACATTCAAGTAGTCTTCTGTCAAGTAGACAGAAGACCTCCTTCCAAAAGTGATCTAAAACCTACAGTAAATGGCATTAAAGGGCTGCAGGTTGAGCTGAAGAGAAGAGAGCTTGACAGACGATCTGGAAAGAATTTATACCAAGATGAGACCAAGTAATCTATTCTATAAGGGTTTGTATAAAAAATATATTAACACCAAAATAATGAGTAAATATGCTGCACCAAATGTTAGGTAAAAATTCACGTTTTTGAAGTGACATTTTCAGTTTGAGACTACAGCAAAAAAAAAAAAAAAAAAAAAAAAAAAAAAAAGGTTAATGTAAAAGTTTTTTCACTGACCTATTCAAGAGCCCAGGACATGTCCGCTAATAAAATCCAAAGACTTTAGCTCGTTTGTTTTCATGTATGTGGCCAAACTTGCCACTAGGTGGAAATGCCAGTACATGACATGACATTTTTAAATGCTATGAAAATGCATCATCTAATTCAGATGGCATGACAGATTAACAGCAAAAACATCCCTTTTCAGGCGGCTTTGACATTCAGAACTCACTCTGATTTCTTTCAGTTCAGTCTGTTAATGGTTCAACTTGCTGGGCGAATGCTCAGCTCTGTACAAACACAAAGCTGTGCAAGCACTGCTGCACCCTTCTTTTGGCAGGTTTTTAAACAGACACAGTGAAATCACACCAAAACAGCAGATTTCACTCAACACAGTCATTTCTGGAATAGAATTTCAATAAGTTCTTGAGTCAATGGTTTAATAAACAACAGACACTATGCAAAAATAAACACAGCCTTTTTTTCCTCACTTTCATAAATCTAATCAGACAAAAGAAGTTTCCTATTTTGGGTCTGCAAAGATTACCAAAATGATTTATATTTGAAAAATGCCAGAATGATGAGAGAGAGTAACTCTGCCCACAAATTACCCGTGGGACTGAAATCAAGGCTGTCTTATGGCCACTACTAAAAATTGTCTTTGTTGTCCCTTGTAACTAATTTAGAGGTATGCTTGGAGTCCAAATGGGGGCCGGGGGCCATTTGTGGCTCCTGAAGAGATTTTGTGCGGCCCCAAACTGTAATTCAAAAATTATTTGTCCCACAAGCACAGATGATGGCAGATGGAGCCGTTTACTTTTATTTAGAGTAAAATTATTACAAAGTTAAAAGCTTTTTACAATTGAAAATGTACACATAAGTGTAAAGCGGTTGTCTTTTAATGACCACGCTTATTACATTATCTTTAATTTTATAGTAAACATGACTACATCTTGAATGCAGATTTTTGCGACCCAAAATCTGCTTTTAATTATATATATATATATATATATATATATATATATAGATATATATAGATATATATATAGATATATATATATATATATATATATATATATATATAGATATATATATATATATATATATATCTATATATATATATATATATATATAGATATATATATATATAATTAGCTAAATACAGAGTTAAACACACAGCTCATAAATTTCCAAAGACCAGTTGCCTCACCAAGCAATAATACCAAATGTTAAAATGTCTACAGAGTAAAATTGTCAGTTTTTTTATCAATGTGAAAAAGGTTTGACTATCGGACAAAGTTGAGAGACTTGTCCAGCATTGTTCTCAGGTACCTGTAGCTGTCCACAGTCTCCATTACAGCAGGGTTGGGAGTTTTCCTGAAGTCTCTGACGATGCCCTTTGACTTCTTTGATATTCAATGCAGGACATGTCTCCAAACATTTAGGATCCTGTTGGCTATTTTTTTTTTAAGTAGTTTTGTATTAATGGCTGCCTTCTACCTGAGTGGTGTGCGTGTCAGCCCATGCCAATGAGGGACTCGATAATCTCACTAGTTTACCAGCTTCAGCTAACAGCTGCAATGAGATCTTTTGCTTTTAATCAAGAGGTGATACATATATTTCTAAACAAAACATGTTCATCTCCGGGGGGGGGGGGGGGGGGGGGGGGGGGGGGGGGGGGGGGGGGGGGGGGGGAGGATATGCCTCCTTTTATAAAAAAACATTATGGCTGAAAATTTCCATGGTGTTTATATGTGCATATAATTAAGAACAGAATAACCAGAGCTGTAGAGGTCAACAGTTCTCTTCCTTGACACTTTAGTTGATTGATTTTGATTTGAAGATTATGTCAGAAGGAAGCCAGAAGCTTAAGTTGTTTTCTTAATAAATTTACATGACAGGCCACATTTAAGTCAAATGTTGTGAATTCACCAATCAGAAGCTTACAAAAGTGTGACATCATCATCTAGGCTTTGTGCCAAGTATATATAAGCATATGCAGCTGTAGCTGCGGCCCCCCAAAACCCCCTAGTCCTGCACAGCACGACTAGGGGACAGGGATAGGCATATATAGCAGGGGGCAGCTGGACTCTTCTCCTTTGTGCTATTAAATGTGTGGCTTTATGTTTATAATATCTCACGAGAAATGTTGATTTTATGTCATTGGCCAAATAAATTAATTTGAACTTGGCAGCTTTTGCTGACAAGAGTCATTCTCTATAACTGCAAATATAAGAGAAACGTGACGCCCTGAGACAAGAACATAAATCAAGCAAAGCATTATTCAAAATTATTAGCCAGAATCAAAAAAATCAAGCGAAAATGTTTTTCCTGCAATCTCCTTTTGCTTAATCAGAAGCACAAATTACACATTGCAATGATTGCTGTGATCCATTACATGTTTATTTTGTGTTTTTGCAAACACATTTCCCTCCCATGTGCTTTATTTGGTTAAAATAAACCCACAACATACCCCTCTCCATTTACATAAATCAAAGCACCACATCGCCGCTGGTCAGGGTTATCTATTGTTTGCCATGTAATCCACTCTGTCCACAGGACGTATTTAAACAGTAAGACATGTTGACACACAGAGCTGTTCAACTTCTTTTTTTTCTTTTTTGTCTGCGATCAAAATTGCCGTCCCAAACATCCAGCAGGAAAGATAAACATCGTCATGCAGTAAAAAAATGTGCTTGATTTGACCTCTTCTCCAAAGCCACACACATAAAACATAAGGTCACACCCACTGCCGGGGATCAGGCCAATAGGAGGCAGGTTGAGGGTGAGCAAAGGGCTCGTTCTTATCTTGATATAAATTCTGCAAGAGATCGTACCCTCATCTACTGAGCCTGAACGCTCGGATGACAAAGCAGCAGCAGAAGTCACGCACAGAGCCGAACACAAAGCCGCGCAGGTTTAAAAAACGAGCTGCCAACTCTGGAGAGAGCGTAACTCCTGGTCGTCCACGAAGCAGTGACTCTGCAAGTGAGTACACCATCATTAAAGATTAAAGACTGGTCTGGACACACGAATGATTACATTTGGATGTGTTTTTATTTACTGCTCAGTTAATTCTAATTTTTCAAACTTGTAAGTTTGGATAAGTTGTATTAAAAACTTTAAACCATTTTCTTAATCACTAAAAACACAAAAGCAGTAATTCACAGGGTTTGTACACTTTGATTGCTTTTATCTTTGAAGTCGGAAAAAGACAAGGCTCGAGAGCAGACGTTTGTTTTTTCTCTTATTTGAGATTGTCGTCACAATGATTTTAAAGACGGGAACTCAATAGAGGAAGAATTACTTTGACCTCCTTTAATAGGGCGTTAATGGTGTCGCCAAGGTCACAACCAAGACCAGAGATAAAGACAACGGCTACTAACCTGAAGGCAAATGCCTCTGTTGCTGCGATACAGACAAGGCCACACGTGGCTGGATTTTACGGAGATGTTTTTTTTTTTTAAATAGCCATGTGTTGTCACAAAATGTTCTAATTTCAACTCTGCAGAGTTCAGTCTTGATTAAACAGATTGTTTTTCTCTCAAAGGACTTGATCTGTCCTTTGAGGGTTTTTTTTTTTGTTCTGAGCAGCAGCGGGGTGCTATTATGTCAGGTGGTAGAAGCTGGAGAGCAGTGACGGCCAGCGGAATCGCCTTTAATCAGCTGCTTTCGCTGTTGTTATGTGTTGACACTTCGGTAAATCTCATTTGCTTTGGGCCCCCAAAGGCCCTCAGTGTGATTCCAGCAGTGATCAGCAGTTAATAAAGACCATTTTTAACCTGTCAGTCAGAGCAAAGAGTTTCAAAAGGATGATGTAGTACAGTGAAAAGCGTGGTTATTTGTCTGCGCTGTCTTCTGTCATATAAAAACGTGAGGCGAGATTTAGAGGACCTATTTGAACAGACGCGGATCTTTGTATCGGCTTCTTCAAAGTGAACGACTCAGTGCAACCTGAAGCACTCCACTGACTCAAGGGTAATTCTGCTAAAGACAGCGATTATAACTTTAATCAGGAATTTAATTTGTATTCTCCATTTTGTCAAGAAAAGTTTTATTTTTGTTTAGACGTAAAATAAACAAAGAAATCAGCGGTCCTCGTTTCACGTCATATCAGTTCCTGAGAGCCGCCGTTGCCTCAGGAAGTCTAAATCAAAGCGCATACCAGCGTTGTGATGACACAGGCAGATTACACGTCAATTACAGAGCTTTGTGTATTCTTACACACGGTCTGTGCTGCTATTTAATGAACAGTAACCTTGTTAGAAAAGCCTTTTAACTGAGTGCAAGCTGTATTCATGCGTTTCCTGCATGAGCTGATCACTTGATTCAATGAGTGTTTTGACAAAGAATATCACTCTAGGGTTGTAAAGGCCAAGAGAGCCATGTGTGTCGACCAATTCTCTGTAGAAACCCTCAGAATTAAAGATTTCTAATCTAAAAACATGTTTCTCGCAGACGTCCAGGTGACAGCCTTCAGACAGCAGTTCTTTTACCAAAGATAGTGGTGTATTTGGCGCTTTTTAAATGAATCCCCCATCAGTTCTTGAATTTGAGAGTATTTTTCCACTTTGGATAACATCTTTCTACAGTAGCTATATATGTACGAATATATATGTTTCAGCCTCATTTTCTAACATACAATTTTCCAGCCAAACCGGCTCTATTGCTAAACGGGGAACAGTGGCGGCGTAGCGCCAGCTCTTTGTGATTGCACAGCCAACATCACCAAGTCTTGCACCAACAAACGTGTTGCTGCTGTCCTAGTGCTAAGAGCTCTGAGAGCAGGTTAAAGCAGATTTCTGAGTTAGCTTTGCTGTCAGTTTGTTAAATCTGGGGGCAGCCATCGACAACAATAAGAAAATGTATAAAAAATTACGAGGTGAAAGTGCTATTTTAATATCGTCTGTCATAAAGTGAATGTTGGTTCAGACCCACCACTGAGCCTGCATCAAAAAAGCTAACTAGCTAAATTTGTAAAAGCTGATTTAAGTGTTGCACGTCACTGCTGTTTGCAGTAGTTTTCCGAAAGCACCACTTCATATGTAGCTTTGTCACTAGCTGCGTTTTAAATAAATCCTGATTGAAACCGTGTTTGCAGCAGTGCTTATATACATAGTTTGTTCTTTATTACCTGCTGCTGCTTAGAAATCCCGACTGAAATGCTGTAACGTGTGTCTGCAGTATTTAAAAGCACAGCTTCCAGGTAAAGGCAGCTTTGATACCAACTCAAGCCCTAGTTGAGGTGGAGTTCGTAACTCCATTCAGCAGCAGGATTCATAAACACCATTTAGTCATTATCACCAGCAGCTTTCAATGAATCCTGATTGAAAAGGCTCATCAGAGTCTCCTTTGCAACGGCATCTATAAATAACCAATAAGAGGTTTGGTTACCGTTGTGAAGAGGGTCCGGGAATATCAACAGTGTTTTGTATTGTTTTTCAGAATGTATTTAGAGATTAGACTGATGATATCACAATAACACTAAATTGTCAAAAATATTTCATAAAAGATACAATGAGGCTGCTTAAAAGTGTTTTACTGGCTATAAAAAATGAAGGGGAAAAACTGTTACTAACAGATTTTTTTCAAGAACCATTTAAGTATCAGGTCTTGCACCATCCTTGGTCTAGCACTGGAGTTTCTTTTGAACTACATACATTTATTTAAAAAAACATACAGACTATTGCTTTGTTTCAAGAGCACGATGACAAATCTAAAAGTAACTTCTGCTATTCATGTGTAGGCAGATATAGACCCAACTGTATACAATCTACTGCTAAATCCGTTTCTCTTGATGATGTTCGAAATTGTAGTCTGGGAACCTCGTGAGTTTCAAAATAAAAACTGCTGTGCTATTTTTGTGCAGTAAAAATTCCTGGATACTCTGAATATCTGAACAGAGTTTGCATGTAGTTCATCTGAACGTTAACAGGCGAGCCAGATGAGTCCACTTCACTGCAGCAGTAGATGAAAGTTTAGAGGATAACCAACATAGTGTGAATACTTTAATGTTTAACAGTTCAGCATTTAATGCAGTTTTTCTCAGCTCTACCCAAAGATAATTTTAAGTTTGTATTCATATCCATTTTTAGTTCTGACTTCTTGGCCAGCACTTTTGGGTTGTTTTACCGTCCTTATATGGATATCCTCTAAGTTTTCTCATTGCATTTGCATACTTGTCTTTAACTCAACCCCAACCACGATCTCCAAACACAGAATGTCAGCACAGAGTAAAGATGACTAACCAGCAGTGGTGCATTAATGCCTTAGATAGAACAACTTGTGTTACAACCTTTAAAGCAAGGGTAACCACATTTTGTTTCGATTTCAACATTATAACAAAACATACCACAACATTGCGTAAAATAGCTTAACATTGACTGTTGATTTGAATACTTTCATCAGCACAACAGTGAAGAAAACTTGTATTCTCACTAAACTAACTCTTTGCTCCTTCTTGGTTGGTTGCCTTTTACCAAGAATAGGTCTGTACAGTTAATGTGTAATCCTGGGTGAATCTTCACCTTGGAGGAATTGTTCCAAGACGTTTACATGATTTGACATAAGGAATTTAAAGAAATTAAATAGGTCTGTGACCTGCTGTCACTTCAGAAAATGTTATATCTGAGAATTGTAAGGGATGCAAAACATTGGGTTTTTCGGTTGTTTAGGTCAGTATTTTGCATTTCGGGGGCTTAGGGTGCAGGGTTATGTTCAGGCTGATTGTGAAGGTCTCTCCCCTCATGGCTTCCCTCACCCTCAAAAAAAAAACTGCATTTAGACTCTACTGGTTCTGGGTGGGGTGTGGAAGGGGCGCACTGGTGCCGGTTGCCTTCCGTAGGAGGGGTGTGCTGCACCCGGCGCCCACCTTTTAGCCCTCCCTGTTTTAAATTCACTTCAGCAACAGGCAACAACACAACAGGCTCGGGGTTTTTTCACACCCCTGTTCTCAGATTGCCATCCGGAGTTTGAAGCCTGGAGGAGGAGCGGGCCACTTGACAGGGTCTGGGCTGGGGATGGGTGTTGGGTCCTGGAGGTTGGCTGGGGCTGGCACTTCTGCTCTCCTCGGGAATAGGGTGTGGGGCTTAAACATGGAGAGTAGGGTGTGGGGGAGGCAGCGCATCAAGGTTTGTGGTGTGGGCTGTGGTTGGTTGGCCCGTTGGGAGCGTGTTGGCCCCATCTCCGGGTGGATGGGCTCATGGGTTGTTGGGCTGGGATCTGGGAGGGGGGATAGGGGCTGGAGTATGGACCGGTTATGTCAAGTTTGGGGTCACACAGCAATGTGGCTGCTGGGGCTTTCCTGGGTCTCTCCTCTGCTCTTCCCTGGGATGGGAGAGGCAGCTATCCCTGTGTTGGTTCTTTTTGGGCTCCTTTGCTCTGGGAACCCTTTCGGGGCTTCTAGGGATCTGGCCTTCCCAATGTCTGCATCGGTGCCCTGTGGGGGGTTGGTTATCGGCTCCTCACAACCACTATTGAGAATTTTTCGTATGGATAAACCTGACATATACTAGTGCCCTCTCGCAAAAAGCTCCAGGTACTTGGATACAGCTGCTTTTGGATTCAGATAAACGTATTAATTAGCTGTGGCTTTCATTATATGCATATTGTTTTACCATAAATAATACCACGTATTTTTCAGTGATGTTATCAAAGGTGTTGGTAGTTTGCACCTGTGAGATTTCTTTTTTGGTTGGTTTTGCTGTTCTTTTTATATCTCTGCAGTGTAGAAGCAGACTCCGAGAATGTTATCTTGTGCCCTCTTTTTCCTCTGCTCTATTTTTGTCTCCTTTTCACCCATTTAACATTTTGTCTCATCTCTTTCTCTTTCTTTCTCTTTTATCTTTCCGTTTCTGTGTCCATTGAACTTGAAATAATTCCAGAATATCTAATAAGGTTTTTTGCATATATATCAAGTTGAGCACTATGGCGAAATCAGTAATGCTCCACTTGTGAAAGTGTTGGGCTCTGTTGGGCTCTCTTTGGCATTAAGACAGCAGTTGCTAACATGACACTGCCAGACAGGGCAGTGTCATGTTAGCAACTGGGGCCTGGTGCCTGTTCAAAAATAATAAATCCTGTCCAATCTAACCCGGCTAATAAGCCCCTCATCATGATATGCCAGCTGGTCAGTTGGGTTTCTGGCCAACATGTTCCTGCCACATTGGCAGTGCCAAACGCTACCATCATTCCACAATTACACACAACTTTACGCAGCTATCTATTGCCATGTGTGATTGTCTCCACCTTGACTACTTTATGAATCGTCCCCCGTACTTTTTAAGGAATCTATCTGCTGAACAGACCCCACTTTCTTTTTCAGAGAGAAGGAAAGAGCCCTTTAAATGATTTAGATGAATTCCCTTTGCATTAGCTCACAGACTGGTGCTCATTTCCTATTTAGATGTGACAAACACAAAGGAATACTTACAGCTTACATTTGATTAATGTTGTTTCCATCAGTTATGATGTGTATTCAGTTGGATGATGTAATTATATTTCTTTATACGGGTTTATACCATAAAAGCTCAAACTCGTGAAACATTATCGGGTTCAATGCTCCTTGAGTTAAATACAACTGAATGAAGTTTAATTTCAGTGTGTTTAAGTACGTTTTAATAGTTTGTTGTTTGGTATTGTCGACTGAAAAAGTCTGCGGCAGGTCAAACGTTTACGTGTATTTCCGCACACTTCCCCATGATGTTAATTTTCATACATCCCAAGCTGTTCCCTATTTTTTGTGCATGCACACACTTTATACATGAAGCCTCTGGTAACTAGAAAGGTAGTTGGGGTATAGTGAACGTATTATCATGAGTAGTATTGACATACTGCTTTATCTAGTTGGAAGTAGCCATGGGTCATTGAGCGAAGGATGTGGTCAGTTACAATACTCGGTTAGGCTCATACATTTACATGATGCTGAGTTGGTAACAAGGGGCCCAAAGTGTTTAAAGGTGATATCCCCCACATCATTGTACCACCAGCCTGAACAGTTGATACAAGGCATGACAGATCCAGGTGTGTAGCTTCAGTTTCTTATGCTTAGCTGACTGGAGATGCACCTGGTGCGCTCCTCAGCTTGCAGTAGCACATTTGCCAAAAGGTTTGATGGGTTTTGCATTCAGAATGGTATCCTTGATAGCTTTGCTGTAACCACCTATTTGAGCTGCTGTTGTCCTTTTGTCAGCATGCCAACTGCCGATTTTCCTCTGACCTCTGGAGTCTTTGTCCACGCCACTCCCGCTGCCTGGATATTATCTCTATTTGGTACCAATATCTGTAAATCAAAGAGATGCTTGTGCATGAAATTCCCAGCAGATCAGCTGTTTCTCAAACACCCACGACACCAACCCGCCTGTCACCGAACTCTCTTTCTTTTCCCTTCTGATGCTCAGTTTTGACTTTAGCAAATCATCTTCTTCCCCTCTAAAGGTCTGAATGAATTGAGTTGCTTCATTGTGAATAGCCAAGTTAACAACCAACTGAACATGTGTACCTAACAAAGTGACCATCAAATATATAGCATGTATTTGTAGAATAAAATGTTTCTAAACTCTTGTGATACACTGCAAAAAGGGAACTAAAAGTAAGTCAAGTCTTGTTAAAATTAGTATATTTTCCCTTGATTTGAGCAGCTAAATAAGACTATTTGCCAATGGAATGAGTATTTTTACCCCTAAGATAAGATAATTAGATATCCGGCACTTGAAATAAGATGATGGAGATGAAATGTACTTATTTTAAGTGCAAAACTCTTATTCCATTGGTAAATAGTCTTATTTAGCTGCTCAAATCAAGGAAAAAGACAATCATTTCAAGAAAATTTTACTTACTTTTAGTTCCATTTTTGCAGTGTAGGCCTTAAAGTATACAGATATGTGGTGGCAAGAATCTGTCAGTAATCCTGTTTTTCTGATCTAGGAGCGCAGCTGACAGCCTCTGGGCCTTCTCCTTCATCTCCACGTGCTGCCTCCTCTTCTTCAACAAGACCATGGAGGAGGTCTCTCCAGACTCAGAAACCCCATTGGTCCCGCCACCCCTCCTGGAGCGGCGCGTTCGCCAGCGACAGCCGGCAGTCTCTGTTCTTAAGTCAAAGCTGAGAAAAGGTTTGACCTGCTCTGGACCAAAGGTCCGCTCCACTCTGACGGGGTTCTTCCCCGTGGTGCGCTGGCTGCCAAAATACAAGCTTAAAGAGTACATCTGGGGCGATGTGATGTCTGGGGTGATTGTTGGTGTCATTTTGGTACCGCAGGCCATCGCGTACTGCCTGTTGGCAGGAGTGCCCCCCATTTATGGTCTGTACACCTCATTTTACGCCAATATCATCTACTTTCTCATGGGGACATCCAGACATGTTTCAGTTGGGATCTTCAGCCTCATGAGCCTCATGGTGGGACAGGTAACAGCAAAACAGTTTTGGAGAATTTTGTTTGTTCCCGAACAGTGACCTCATTCTTAATTTGTTGCTGTCATTAAACACAATGTACAGTAATTGCTACATTTATGAGTTATTTAGTTACTGAAATTTGATATTACTGGCCGATTTGCCTCACCTTCGCCACATAATGAATATTTGCTGTTGATGCTGTCTCTGTAGGTGGTGGTTAGGGAAGTTTTCGCTGCTGGTTTTGATCTGAACGAGGACTCCACCCCATCTCCTCATGAAGTCTTAAACGACACCCTGGGTGCCAACCTCACTCTTACACCCGAGCACACCGTGGAGGTGATGGGCATGCAGTTAGGGAAGGACTCCTTTGCCATCAGTGTCGCTGTTGCCGTTACATTCCTGGCGGGTGTCTATCAGGTAAAGGAAGGGGGATGATTCTGAATATTCTTTACGATTGCTATACAAGTTAAATAACTAATACAGATTATGTAATACTGTCTCCTAGTCTTTGGCCAACATGTTTTGAGCAAATAAAGGAATAAAATCCAACCCTACTACCGTCCAGTGATCTAACTGTAACAAGGAGTGTATTGTGTTGACCTTCACCATTTGGGTTTGGTTCTGTTTGTTTTCAGAGCCTAACAAGTTTGAACAGTGACAAAGGCTTCATTTGAATATTAAATAAAACTTGACATTTTATATAAAACATCCAATGTGTTAAAATAGTCTGGCAGGACCAGGCAACTAAGGTTGACTGAAAGCAAATTAACAGCTTTCGGACTTATAACAACATATGTGCAAGACATTGTTAAGCAAAACCTTTATTGGGCTCCTGAATCTAAGCGTGGTGTTGTGACCTTAATTGGTGATCATTCTTGAGCCTGTTTTAGCATGGAGTCAATAACTTATTATATGAGATTATGCAAAATTGTTGCCTTTATGTCCAAAGTTCTGGCTAACTTTGCATTTAATGATATATTTAGTAAAAACGGTAATTCCTTGATATCTACATCTCTAGCATTAAGATTATTCAGAACGTCTATTTTTTATTTTTTTTTGTCTTTTCTCTACCCTGTTTCCCCAAACAGATTTTGATGGCGGTGTTTCGTCTCGGTTTTGTCTCCGTCTACCTCTCAGCCCCCATGCTAGATGGGTTTGCCACAGGAGCTTCTTTCACCATCCTGACTGTGCAGGCTAAATACCTGTTGGGTCTAAAGATTCCTCGTCATCAGGGCTATGGGACAGTAGTCATTACCTGGATTAACATCTTCTCCAACATTCACAAGACCAACCTGTGTGACCTCATCACAAGTGCCATATGCATCACAATTTTAGGTTATTCATCTACTCTTGAATCTCATAGTCTTTAGTTTTTTCACTGTATTTTTCTTCAATGCGGTACAATACTATATATTTTGTCATAGTGGCTGGGAAAGAGATCCAAGACCGCTACAAGGACCGCCTGAAGATCCCCTTACCTACAGAGCTGGTAGTTGTAGCAGGAGCTACACTCGCCAGCCACTTTGGGGAGTTCAGTACCCGATACCACTCCAGCGTTTCCGGTCACATTCCCACAGGATTTATCCCACCTCAGATCCCAGCGTTCAGTATGATGCCACGGGTGGCACTGGATGCCATTCCTTTAGCAGTCATCAGGTAATGTGCAACCACAATGGCAGCATGCATGCAATTACACCATAGTGGCTTTATTACCATCTGTCTTAGAAAGCACATGTCCTATTGAATGATTTGAAGGCATTTAAAAAAAACAACTAATCCCTAAATATATTCAAAATTATGAAGCTTGTGTTGCCAACTTAGATGGGATGTTTCGGCACCAATGTTAGTGTGTTGGACATAATGTAACGCCAGTTGGAAGTAACATTAGCTCACAGTTTTTTGTGTTGGTTTTCTTGGTCAAAGACTAAAATTGAGCAGAAAGATAATCTGAAGAGCTTTTACGTGATACAGAAAATCTAGAATGTAATGCCAGATGTATGTTCTACTGTCAAATTTCTCCAAAGCGATTCAAACAAATGCCCAGGAGTCCATACGGGTCCAGAATCTGCCTGATTTCACTCCTCAGCAGCCACTTTTTATTTGACTTTTTGGGTTTTTATTTACTCCTGAGTGACTTGCTGAAATCCTTGTTCCCAACAACTGAAAAGTCCTATTCACATGCCCCAAGGGGAAATTAAATATTCATTTCATGTTTAATGGGATTTGTTGCAGTTTTGCCTTCACTGTGTCGCTGTCTGAGATGTTCGCAAAGAAACACGGATACACCGTTCGGCCCAATC
Source organism: Fundulus heteroclitus (assembly GCF_011125445.2). NCBI lineage: Eukaryota > Metazoa > Chordata > Actinopteri > Cyprinodontiformes > Fundulidae > Fundulus > Fundulus heteroclitus. The sequence goes on along the minus strand of NC_046368.1, from coordinate 13,148,821 downwards.
AGGAGATGGTGGCCATTGGACTCTGTAATGTCGTTCCCTCCTTCTTTCACTGTTTCACCACAAGCGCTGCACTGGCAAAAACAATGGTGAAGGATTCAACCGGCTGCCAGACTCAGGTGAGCTCCAGCCCATTAAAAAAAGTCAAACCTAATGTGAATCTTTTCTTTTTGTGCTGACATTTTGACCAAATAAAACTACATATTGTATGGTGTGAATGCAATCAGATGGCTTGGATCCAAATTTAAAATTAAAATATAAAATTGAAAGCAGATATTTACATGAAAAGACAACTTATTTCCCTGCTGTTTGCCATTAAATCAGCTGTTGTAGCTCATTTTGGATTCCCAAAATTATTTTTATTAACTAAATGCCATAATTGCAAATGCCTTTTTTAATTGAAAGATTTGTTCAAAATTTGACCCATTCCTTGTGACTCGGTAGCACTTATTCTGACTAGATTCAAGCCAATATTTCAGGAAACTACTGATAAAATGGTCAGGCATTCCTCCAAATTTCTTTTGGACTGTTCTTTCATCATGATGCTTGTGGTTCTTTCAAATGCTCCAGGCATTATCATGCACCAGCGGAAACCCCGGACCTACTGCACTAATGAACAGTCTAACATAGGATCTGAGGATCTCATCCCAATATCCCATATCAGTCAGGATGCCATCCTTGTCCTCTACAAGTCTGTGCATCCCTCTATGGATATGCCTCTCCAGAACAACACTGACCCACCAATAAACCGATCATGATGAACAATGTATTGAGGCAGCCGTTTTTGCAGACCCTCTCATCTATAAAAAGAACAGGGGCATCAGTGCAGAACCTGCCAATTCTGGTGTTCTCTGGCAAATGCCAGTCAAGGTCCACAGTGCTGGGCAGTGAGCACAGGGCCTACTAAATGGTGTTGGTCCCCCACTCCACCTTCATGAAGTCTTTTTTCTATGGTTTGGTCAGGGACATTCACACCATTGGCCCGCTGGAGGTCACTTTGTTTGGCTCTGGCAGTACCCATCTTGTTCATCCTTGCACAAAGGAGCTTGTTGATAGGTTAAGAACCTCAGATGGCCCTGTCCAGAGCAACAGCCTATCTCCTGGAATCTCCTCTATCCTCTTGAGACTATGCTGGGAGACACAGCAAACCTGCTGGCGACGGCATGTATTGCTGTGTCATCCTGGAGGAGTTGGACTGCCTGTGCAACCGCTGTAGGGTCCAGATATAACCTCGTGCTACCAGTAGTGACACAGAACCTTGTCCAATGCAAAACTACTGAAAAACAGTCAAAAAATGTCTGTAGCCTCCACCTGCAAAACCATTCCTGTTTTTAAGGTGGTCTCATTATTGCCCCTTTAGTGCTCCTGTTATGTTCAACACCAAAGCATATGACACTGATTAATAATCCCCTCAAATCCTAAACTGATTAAATTTATATTGCAGAATTTAACTGACTTGATGTTACACTCTGCTTTAAAGGAACAATAAGTAAGAAATTTACTTTAAAATTAATTTAAATTGTTTTTCATTTGTCACCTGGGATGGAAGTAATATTCCCTAAACAACCGGTCCTCCCCCATCTACAATGTCTAGTCTAGTTTTTCTCCTTTCAAACCTAGAGGCATGGAGTGGAACCACTTCGGGGCAGTGTGTAGCCCCTGTTTACTTCCCGGTTCCAGAGCCAATTATCTGAGAGTTCAAAGGGTTGCCGAAACAGAGCGAAGCATCTGGTATTTGATGACAAAAGTATATGAGCAACAACTTACTTTGGCTGAATCGCCTTCGCTCGTCATCCTGAATTTAGCTGCGCGACATCCTCGTCTCTCTTGACTTGGCAAACTTCCTGAAACTCTCTGAAGGGGAGCATCTCAGACTCTTAGTGATTACCTTCAGAATTAATTACAAAAACAGCCACATTGCCTAAAAGATGTTTAGCATTTGTTTTTTTTTAAATGCACTGATATGGCATGTAGTTATTGCAACTACTGTTTCAGAGCAACAAAAAGTATTTACTTTTGCCTCTTTTTGTCCTTTCCAGGTATCGAGTCTAATCAGTGCCCTCGTAGTCCTTCTTGTCCTACTCTTCTTCGCCCCGTACTTCCAAGCACTTCAGAAATGTGTCCTTGCTTGCATCATCATCGTAAGCCTTCGGGGAGCGCTGAGGAAGTTCAGGGATGTACCGGCCAAGTGGCGAAGCAGCAGGATGGACGCCGTAGTTTGGCTGGTTGCTATGTCAGCCACAGCTCTGATCAGCGTGGAGCTGGGCTTGCTTGTAGGCATTGTCTTTTCAATGAGTTGCGTCATCTATAAAACTCAGAACCCAAAGGTTAGTAAGCTGATAGAAATCCTAGACCATTGTTCTTGTAATCCAGTTCTCTTTATTGCTTTATTGCATGCATGCTTAGACACTGGATTAATGTGGGTTGGAGCAAGGATGTACGTAAAAGTTGCAGGAAATTGGCCCTTGCAGTCTGGAAGAGAACCTTGTACTAAACATTACATACAGATACCATAACTGCTATGATCTGATTTTGTTTTTCAGGTCTCTCTCCTTGGCCAGGTCAACGACACCGATCTGTATGAGGACATAGAGGAGTACAAGAATCTCACAGCGCCAAGTCGGGTTAAGATCTTCCGTTTCCAGGCTCCTCTGTACTATGCCAACAAGAACTCTTTCCTCAAAGCCCTCTATAAAGCTGTTGGAGTCGAACCTTTCTTGGAGCTGACCAAGAGGAAAAAGGCAGAGAAGAAAGAGAAAGACAAGTCGAAAAAGCAAGCCAAGACAAATGGGGAGAAAACCAACTTTGATGTCTTTGTAGGGCTCGTCCAAAGAGAACTGGAGTTCCACACAATCGTTTTAGACTGCTCGGCCATCCCTTTCATTGACTCAACAGGCATGGCCACCTTTCAAGCGCTTGTTAAGGAATATAAAGAGATCGGTGTAAGTGTGCTCCTTGCGTGCTGCAACACCCCAATCATTGATGCTCTGAAGAAGGGAGAGTTCTTTGAGAAGATTAACAAAGACATAAGTGATCTGTTGTTTTATACAGTTCATGCTGCTGTTCTTCATGCAAACAGAGTGGCAGAGGAAAACAAGGCTGAGGACTCTGTGGTGTAGATTGTCTGGAGGAAATGTGTTTTTGTGCTTAAAATTTAATGTAGGCCATAACAAGGGTGTATTGCTCTGACAGTACGCCTAGGAAACTCAGCTACTCTTACTATTGGTACCTCTTTGTTTTACAGATAAAGTGAGAGTATATTTTTAATGAGCAATGATCCACAATGCTTTTTGGAGCATTTTCAAGATCCAAAGAGCTGGTTTGTTGTTAATGCCAGGAAACATATACAACAATGAACAAATTGTTTTTTTTTTTTGTAAATTCCTTCCAACGCTTAATTCATATTCTTCTATGTGCCAAAAAGTTGCAAGACAAGTGATTAAATCACTTCCCCGATAGGGATCAAACCTATGTGTTTCTGTTCACCAGGTTTCAACATTTGCTCTCCTTTCTATTTTTGCGTCATTACAGACTCTTATCTTCTACCTATACAAATGGACTGGGCCAGTGGTGGTCTGCTATGTAGCTTTGTCCCACCGTGTCTCTCCTCCCTTCCTTTTTGCACAAGGGAAAGGAAAAGAGCTGACGGCCAAACCAAACACACCCATGGCATTTCACCCCAAAGAGTGCCTGTGTATTGTTTTTAGTTGCTAAGTGTAGATGTGTACAACATTTTTTATGAAGTATGACTAGAAGCGATTAAGAATAGCTTAAGGGATCTTGTCAGAGCATTAAACGAGATACAGCACTCCGACACAACAGGTGTTGAATTTCTAAAGGGCAGCTCGCTTAACCTGACTGCACAATTCTTAGGAATGTGTTTAAGCGGGCATGACTAGCATTCATTATTGATTTATGAGTTTTCCATAAACACTTACGTAATTATAAAAGTGTGAATATACCAAGTCCATATGGACGTTACTCCACATGTTCAGAGTCCAGACTTGTAGCTTTAGCCACCGTTTCCTGACATGCCAACTGCCGCCTTGGGCTATAAATCATTTGTAAAAGGGTAGTTAAACTCTTCCTGACTAACGGAATCGGTCAGGAAGAGAAATTTTACGTGACAAACGAGGACTTTGCTCGTTCCGAGAGAACCTTGCCTTAAGAAAACGGGTCAGTGGAGCTCACTTGTACTCTGGCTTGTTCTGAACAGTCAGCAGGAGCTATAAAATTAAAAAAGGGTTTGAGTATTAGATCTTATGGTGCTTTTGAAATGTTTTGTGTTTTCATTGCTAAATCCAGTGGCAACAGGTGAAGTCTCACATGTATTTAGTGAAATATTTTTTAACTTTTTTTTTTTTAATCAAAAAAATCTAGGGACTAGTGAAATAAGCTCAAATTGCTGTTCTTTTGTTAAACTACTGTTTTGCATCGTCATTAATCCTGTTGAGACCAAGACTGATAGCACAACTGACAGTACAATGTGAAAAACGTTTAATACGATGTAATGTAGACATGATTGTAAATATAGACTGCATTACTATTTATATAGATGAACTAGTAATTTAACTCTTCCATGTATTAATTTAATTTAAGTAACACTGATTATAGTTTTAGAAATCTCAGTGGCTGTATTTGTAACTTTTTTTTTATATTCAGCATTCAGAAAGATGTAATAATATTTAGTACTTGGATTAAAACAAGTCTTTGGTGAAGCATGTGTGTGACTTATTTGGTTATTAAAGGGTTTTTTTTACGAAAAAACAAGACATAGTCAGCATGTTACAGTTTGAAATCAACATACAGGCCAGCAGCGTTTTTAAGTTGTGAATATGGCAGATTTCTAACATTAGAACATAAGTGAAAAGATGTGTACAGGTACAATCTGTGTGGAACATGATCATCTTTTTTTTGTAGTTTACTCACCACTCACTGGATGTTTTCTTTTTTTCCCAAACTATTCTCTGTGAACCTGAGAAAAGGTTGAGTGTAGAGATGCCAGTAGATCAGCAGTTCCTAAAATACTTAGACTTACCCATTTGGCACCAAAATAATAATAATAATAATCAGCTGTAAAGACTGTGTCCAAACAGCGTTATCAGATCCAAACATGGAGGCACATCAGTTGGACGTTAGTGGCTCTAGCAAAAACACATCAAGTTGACCACAAGAAAAATATGTAAACCCATGGCTATACTTAAGGGGCCAGTTTAAGTTTAAGTATAAAAAAAAGCAACGGCTTTATAATGCTATATAAACTCAGTGTGCCTTAAACAATCGAGTTTAGTGAGATAACATTGTTACCTGACATAAGCTAAAGCTAAACATAGCATCGTCAGCGCTAACAAAGTGGCGTTTAATTACTTAATTATTTCCAAAGCATTGCAGTTAATTATTTCCAAAGCATTGCAGTTCCACTTTATATAGACCACAACTGAATAATCTGAATGTCAAAAGGAAGGCACTGAAAGCCTGATATGTCTTTTTAATCAAAAACCATTTGAGACCAATGTCTCCACTTTTCCATTGTGAAGAGCAGGAGAGGGACTTTCTTCTGCTCATACAAATGTAACTTAGTAACTTTTACATAAAGGAAAATGTTTTACTTTTAATTGAGTAACATTTTAAACTTTATTTGTATTTAAGTAAAATGTTATACATGTAACTGTACTTTTACCTGAGTTCATTATTTTGGTACTCTTTCCACCTCAGGTGTGGACACTACAGTGGTTCATCTCATTAGTTATGCCTCAATTATGTATGAGTTAGAATTAAGTAGAAAAAAAATCACAAAACTTATTTTTCAAAAGTAAAGATTTGAAAGACCAGACAGCCAGAAGAATCTCGCTTTAGTCCGCTCAAAGGATTACAAGATAGTCTGAATCATTGGAAGGAAAATATAAGGAATATTTGGTCTGACTTGAGACTTTTGCTCATTGCTGTATAGCATATTGAAATGCTTCTTCTCAGGATCAAATGAACATATAAAAGAAAAAAAATGACCCATTCGGTTTTACTATTTCGGTTTCATGACCAAAATATGTAGGCAGAAATCTTTCTATATAGAGAAAACAGACTAAGTAAATCTCCTTAAAGTTTTTAGAACAACAGAAATAAGCAAATTAACCCTACAAATAATATTTAGGAAGGAAAATACCACAATTTTTCCAATAACTCATTTTAAGCAGTAAGATGTGCACAGGTAACAATTAGGCACCGTTAAGGATGCCGTTAGCCAACATTATCATCATACTTTTAAACACTGAAGTCACGTCTGGTGAAGGTAATTCCTCCTAACCACCACCTTTTACAACTTCAAGCTAAAAGAAATTACAAACTTTAGAAGACGGGCCACCAGCCTTTTTGAAACTGAGAGCCACTTGCTGGTGTTGTGTCGTACGAAGGGCTACCAATACTGACCTTTGAATTTGAAGAGTCAGCGTTCATCTTAACTTTATGTAAAATAAACGCATTTTTTAAGCTTTGTTATAGATATTGTCATTTTTAAATCTATATAAATGCAAGTGTGTATAAGCAAGAAGAGTAACGGAATAAATGAATGTTTTAGATGCAGCTCATTGGTGGATTGTGCTTTTTTTTTTTTTTTTAACAGGCTCGTGGGCACCACATGTGGTCCTCGGGGGCTACCTGGTACCCACGGGCACCGTGTTGGTGACCGATGCTTTAGGACATGTGGTAAAATCCTCAAAAAAAAAAAAAAGAAAAGACAGGGTACACGTTTACAGTTCACTGATGCCATGTATGCAGGTGTAATGTAAGAGGTTTACCTTTTACTTATTAACTGTAAACAAGCTGGATGAAGCTGCCTGTGCACCCATGCAGTCAATGATTGATGTGTCTACGTGCCATGTAATATATGCGTGGCTTAATTAGTCTCTCCTAGGCAGAGCTATCAGCTGAGCTTTTACTACAACTAACTTGAGCATGCTGTCTTTCATCCTCTAGACTTGGGAAGCGGCTCTGAGCTTATCTAGTTAGCTGTGTTTCTCTCAAGTCACGAAAGGAGCCAGCACTGCCGTTACGCTTTCACTTTTCTCTCACGTAGAAATTACCCATGGATCACTCCAAATGATCTGAGAATCTTTACCAGCATACATATGGATCAGTGCTTATGATTTCTGCTCTCAACAGCTTCCTCTTATAGAACAGGGGTTCCCAAACTTATCATTCTGCGACCCCCAAAAATAACGGCGGCAGAGACCGACGACCCCAATTTGGTGGAGTGGAGGATGTTTCAGGACAATAAAGTCATAAAACTGTGATAGTATAGTAGTAATTTTGGGGGAAGACTTTTATTCTCGTAATGTTCTTTATTATTGTATGCCTAATATTATGGCTTCATTCTCGTAATCACCCCCACCCCAGAAAAAAAATAGCATTACGGCCATTTTTGATTAAAGAATATTGAAATACTGGCCACAGATAAGTATATTTCCACAAAAAAACTAAAATATTTTAGATTAATTTCTCAAATTTGCAAGAAAAAAAACCTCACAATTTGTTATGTGGAAACAAGTATATCTCTGACATTGTGAAGTCAGAAAATTGGATCATCTCGCGACCCACCCCTTGGGAACCCCTGCTGGTCCCGTCTCTCAGACTCTAACCCTGTTTCTCTCCTGGACATAGCTACTGGCTGAACCTTTACTGCAACCAACTGTGTGTGCTGTCTTTCATCCTCTTGACCAGAAACTGGCTCAGGCCTATCTCCTAAACTGTGTTTCTTTCCTGGATAGAAGCACCTATGGAGCTAGTCTGCCATTACCCTCTCTAATAAAGAAAGGATTCCTAGATCAGTGCTTCTGTTTTCTTCTTGTGTCTCTGCTCTGTCTTCTCTAACCCTCAGTCGGTCGTGGCAGATGGCCTTTCACACTGAGCCTGGTTCTGCTGGAGGTTTCTTCCTGTTCAAGGGGAGTTTTACTCTCCACTGTTGCTACATGCATGCTCGGTATGAGAGATTGCTGCAAAGCCATTGACAATGCAGACGGCTTTACGCTCTTTCAGGAGGAGTAAACGCTACTTGTCAAGACTCGATCCAACCTGCTGGGTTTCCTTGGACCGAACAAGAACTTTTTAACTAGTCTATTTGTAAAATTCCATATAATTGACTTTGTAATGTGCCTTGGGGTGACGTGAAGTGACGCTATATAAATAAACAGAATGGAACCGAATAGGACTGCACAGTGGTGCAGTTGGTAGCACTGTTGCCTTGCAGTAAGAAGGCCCATGGGTTTGACCCTGTGCATGCATGGGTTCTCTCTGGGTACTCTAGCTTCCTCCCACAGTCCAAAAATATGACAGTTGGGTTAATTGGTCTCTCTAAATTACCGTTAGACGTACACCAATCAAGGTGTACCCTGCCTCTCACTCAATGACCACTGGGTTTTCATTGCGGCACATACATTTTTTGACATCATCCATTTAAAACTATTAAAACAATTCAATGTGTGGACTAACAGTAAACATCTGGGATCCTACATTTAATCTAGGCCATACTGCAAGTTTCTGGACTGCAAAGACAATTTCAAGGAACAGTACTATTTCTGAAAACAAGAGGGGTCAAATAACCAGCCAGAATTATTGCAAGAGCCCATTGATGGGTACATAAAGTACAGCGGCACAGTGAAAGCTGCTAAATAAAATGTATTTATTTATTTCCAACGAGCACTCAGTTCTTCCTTTAAAATTCCTTAAAGTCGTCAAATCACTCCACCCTGGAAAAACGTCGGTCTAAATAAACATTTAGTGGTGTTCCTGTGCAAAATGAGTCTGTAGAAATTTTTAAAAGACCATTAAGCTCCAAAGGGTCACTACTTTAATGTGAAATAATCAATTTTCAAGAAACACATAGTTTCCTACTATGGAAAACCGTTTTTAGACCACAACATTCATGACTTCCAACCTCTAATGGACAGAAGGGCTATACAGACCCAGCAATCCCCCTGAGCATGTGATCTGGGGATAAATTAGCCGTGCCATGCAGGAGCCCATGGGTTTAACAACCATGACAGAAGCCAGGAAGTCAGTTGATTAGAATAGATTATGCATAAAAAACTTGCTTTTTAGTTTCATCTTTCCCTCAAAGCTGCAAAACATAGAAAACAATAGTCTTAAAGTCCCATTCTTGTTTGTCGTGATCAGCTTTCTACCAAATGGATCAAATGAATTACTATTTAGGTAACATACAGAATTTAATCTAAATACAATATACTGTGTTGAAATAGTGTATTTCTGCATGATTAGGGTAAAATAGACAAAATGTAGCCATTTCTCTTGGACAGAGGTGCTGACTGTGGTCTTGAATGACTTTTAAACCAAGACTTGGTGCTAGAAGTGTTCAAAGTAAGTCAGAAGCTCTCTGAGACTTCGTCTATCCACGTCTGAGCTGAGATTGGGTCACGAGGGCAGCAGGCCTAGAAGACATCAACAAGCTTGTGGGATTGCTGTTCCCTGACACTATGTAGGTCATTTTGTCTTTTTGGTCATGATCCTGATCTCTAGACCAGAAACAGGGGCTGGAATGTAGATGGACCGGTAAAGGGAGACCTGCATGTTCTGACTCAGCTCCTTGTTTACAGCGACAGAGCACATTTTTACAGACAAAGCCCCAATCTGTCTGTCAATCTGCCGTTTCATGCGTCTATCACTCACGCATAAAACATAGATACTTGAAATATTCCAGTCGTGTCAGAGACTAAGCTGGTCAACTTTCCTGGAGAAGCACCATGACTTCAACCTTTGAAGAGTTCACCGTCGTTCTGGCGTAAAAACGCTCCAGTGCACATTTAAGGTTAATAGCTGTAGATTCCAATTGTAACACATAATCTGCAAAAAGCACATATACCTTGAGGTTGTCCTAACAAAACCGCCTCGTCACCATGACTGTGCTTAGAGATCCTATCTGGTAGTAACTCAAGCAGCATAGTATAGGGCAGCTCCGGAGAAGGCCAACCATGGGACAAGCTCAACTTATGCCACAAATGCAGACACATTCACGGTTCGGTTTTAAAGTTCAACAAAACTTTATTTAAATAAGCCAGTTGAGAAACAAAGTTAATCCTTATAGGTTCCATAAACAATTGAGGCCAAGTGGGTGTGTGTCTCTAGAACCAAAGCTTTAGACATTTTCTGACCTTGTTTAGCAGCTCCACAGCGAATACCGTGACGCTATTGTTTAAAAAAATGTAATAGAAAAAATATAACCCTAAAATAATATAAAGATATCTATGCAGGTCCTGGAGAGACCACATTCACATTTTCTACATTCCTAGAGACTACAGGTGCACAACAAAATGTTTTTAAGGGCTAAAAAAGTGGATTTGGCATATGTCCCCTTGACATAGTTGAAAAACAAACACAGAATATAATAACAATGACAATAACATGCAACTCTTATTATCTGTATTTAAAGCACTGCTTCTGTAGCTTAACTTTGTTTTTGTTCAATGGTACCTGTACAATGTGATGTCAAGCGTTGTTTGTCTCATAGATTTTTCTTTGGGGGGGGGGGGGGGGGTCTATGAGGCCTTTCCACGTTTCAGAGCCCAGCAAATGCAGCAGATGTGACTGTGTAAAAGGGAAATGAGGAAGGTGCTAGAAATGTTTTCAGGGCTACAACGCTTCCATTTAAAAATTTCAGGTTTTTCTAACCGGGTTTTAACATTTTAAGTAGAAACCATTTCCTAGTTTTCCAGTTCAGCAGTGAACGGATTTTTTTTTTTTTTGCATCAGGATAGTGCCATTTAATACAACATAGCATTTGGAAAAATTATCAGGATTACAATTTATTATATACAATCTGTATAATACAGTTTTAAAGCATTTGTAAAAAATAATTAAATGGAATGTGCCGTCTTTTTCTGCTTTTTTTAGTGTGTATTTATTTATATCTACTCCTTTCTGCAAATCAAGGATAAAGAAGATAATCTGTTCCGTTTCTCAAACATATAAAGCAATTCATTATTTTAGGAATTAAAATGTTGACTCTTTAGATAACAGAAGTGGGAATAAAGTCCGGATTTTTCCAAGCTCAGTTTCCTTTTTGCCATACCTATCAAGACTTGAAAAAAATATAAAAGCTTTTTCTGAATATTGAAGACTGCACAGGTATGGTGGGATTTCGTGGTCCTTTTGCGCACAGACCCGTTTGTGACAGAACCAAGTATTACAACGCAATGCTACCTTCACTCTTGCATTGTGTCAAATATGTAAGCAAGACCATTTAAAAACACGATCCAAGTTGGATGCTATTTTTCTGTGAAACTATTTTTTTTTCAGCATGGTAAAATACAATTTCTTCCTCCTAATTTTCACTCCCTTTGCCAAACAAATTTCACACTTACAAGCTCTTTCTTTCATGGACCTTTGCATCACAAGCACATGTCTGGAGATCTGGAATGAAATTAATAGCAAAATACAAAAACCATCTTCTCTAAAGATACGTTAAAAAAACTTTAGAAAAATGAACTGCTAAAACTTATACTCAGACAAACTGAAATGGCTACATGATTAACAGTAAAACCGGATATAATACATCAGCATATACTACAAACTCATGCAAATCCATAATCATTTGTTAATTACGTCTAATATAATCTTATAATAATATCTGGATAGAAAACATAAGAAAAATGTGTTGCCTCAAACATCCTGATGTTTTTTTAAAGTGCTTTGTGAATCCAGTTGTAAAAGTATGACATCAATTAAGGTTTGAAAAGTGCAATACCTTGTTCAAACAATAATGTTTGATGCAAGGTGGAGGAATGTACGAACGTTAATGGGAGATGTGAAACAAGAATAATGATTTGACAAGATGTTGGTGTGGGGGGCTTTGGTATGATCTGTATTGTTTTATAAATGTATTCTGTGTTCAGGGTCCCATTTTAAGCTAAAGCAGCTTCTTGGAAGTTCCACCCTTTTACAAAATCTTACAAAAGTAATGTTATGTGGTGAAAGGGGCCGCGCACACCCGACGATCATGCCGCCTCGTGATTGGCCGGCCTAAACGGCCCACGAGGGCCCGCGGCCCTTCTGGTATCTGCCCAAATGCCAGACCGTCCAGTCCGTCACTGGTTATGTCTACGTAACCTGTCTTAAAATATTTGTAGTATTTTGTAAATAAACCCAACACATTTTCTTTAAAATTCAATTCAAATCAGTTTGTTGATAGAGCAACAATTCACATCCCACGTTACGCCAAGGAACTAAATCTCCAGAATTAGTTAAAACCTTTTTTATCCGCCAGATTGCATTGAGTCATTGATTTGCAGCGTTCACTCCTCTTGGATGAGCATGTAGCCACACTGGACAGTTGCTGGCATTGTGTTGATGGCTTTGCAGCAATTGCCTCATACTGAGCATGCAGTGGAGAGGAAAACTCCGCTTTAACAGAACCAGGCTCAGTGTGAACGGCCTTTTGCTACGACCGACTGGGCATAAGAGGAGTGAGAGCAAACACTCAAAAACAGCACTGAGCCAGGAGTATAAGAATGTACTCTAAGAATAACGTACTGTCTCTGAAGTACCTCCTAAATTGCAGTAGCTCTTTACCCTATCATTACTTACACGACTACAAATATGATGGAAAATCATAAGGCTGAACAAGTGTTTATTCTTTTCACGAAATTTACTATTTCAGTGCTGCCCTCTGCTGTTCAACAATGGAACCACACACTTCCCGCAGCAACCAGATTGTTTGTTTTGTTGATCTGGTTTCTCCACCTTTATCTCATATCTTTCTGAATTTTGATTAGCCTGATCAAAAGAAACACTCCTGAATCCCAAACTGTTTAGTTTTTTTACAGTCTTTATTTGTCCAAAATGTCCAAAAATATCTTTTTACAGAGGCTCAGAAACAAATGTTCATCTCATCACGTTTGTCAGTGCTTTTGCGCTAAACACAAGGGACCGTAAGGAAAACACAAATACACAGGTCATTCAAGAAAAAATAGTTTATGGGGAAACAATTATTTCTTTTGGCAGCTGTCAATGCATTATCAAAGCTGCAGTCCACAGCAGTAAGGGCTTTCTATTGTGCACAAATTAGATTTTTTAATAAATAAAATAAAAAAAAAGACATATCAATAATTTGTTCTGGTTGTGTGAGAAACCGTGAAAAGGCAGTACAGTTACCTCAGCGATAAGGCAAATGAACAACAAACAGGACTTAAAATGTGCAAAAAAATAATAACATTTTATGCTTGTAATAATAACAGGTCTCCGTTTTGTGCAAGAAAATAATGGATTTAGGAAGTTTCCAATTTCCACTGGCCTTATTCAAGCAGCATCAAGAAAACAAACAAAGCTCTATATTTTGTAAAGTAAATTAAACTTCTCCTAATCACAGGTTTTACTTTTTCATATTTTTAAGAGTGCAAACTATTAAAACAGATAATTACTGTTACTACTAATTGGAATAGTTTTTTGTGATGGATGAGTTTGTGTTTTGTTTTTTTTCTTTACTTGAGGATTTTATTTATTTATCGTCTGGGCTTTTTGTCTTGAAATAAAAACTGTTATTACTTGTCTTTGCTCTGGTTCCATTTACCTTGTAAATAAACCGAGAACTTAGCTGCTGGACACGTCAGACATGTTCTTCCGCACCTGATGGGTTAATGATATTTGTGATGCTGTGTGTCTAATTGTGCTTTTAAGTTTCTAGATAAAGTAGAAGATCAATGAGTCGATGCCATCTCATTTTTACCCAACAAGACATGGAAGTAGAGATGTTTTACATTTGTTAAAAAGTGTCAGAGGAGTGTCCACACTTTATTGCTCAGTTAGTGGTCTAAAACAGAAGAAAACCAACTGTTCTACCCACTGTATTTTTCTCAACTGAGAGTTGAGAGCCCTGGCATTGCTGTTATGTGAGGCGAGTAGCCGGCAGCCCAGCTAACACCGTTAGCGTTGTTTAATGCAGTCCGCCGGGCGTCTCAGCTGCCCACTGTGATCCTAGCTTAAATTCAGGGCATTCTCTTTTTGACAAAACAAATGTAAAATTTATACGGATAACTGGTCTGGTGCTTAGATTGTGAAAGTAGAGGCGTGGCTTGCCACACATCTTGTTTTGGTCTACAGTAAGTGCTAAACAGCCCACCTAAAGAGGACATTTTGCTTATAAAATTATAAAATCTTCTTCCAACCTCAACTGTCACAGTTTCAATTGTTTAAGATTTTACTTAATTGTGGCTCTGACAAATCTAGTTAAGCAGCCATTTTCCTTAAGCCTTTTTATGATTCATGAACATCAACAAAGATCTGCCTTACTTGACGTGTAGGTTCTCTTGTCTTTCCAAGCTTGAAGTGGCTAAGAGAAATCTACCTGTTTTTCAGGTGATATGTACATATAACACTGGAAAAAAGACATGATTACTGGTAAAAAGTTTTTAAATATGCTACTAATCAAGTATTAGCAAGTATATTTATAGGACTTATTAGGGGTGTCTTATTTCTTAAATCATGATTTCTTCAAGTAAGACAATTTCCACATTAAATAGTTGCACTCAGATTAAATTGGATGGATTTTTCTAGATTCTTCCAATATGAAATTATACATCTTTTTGCCACTTTTCTTATTATCATTAGAAGGCTTTTTACACAATTCTACCAGGATTACCTATGCATATACAGGGAGTTGTGTCCATTTTATTAAAGCCACTTTCTGAAGGCGTGATTGACAATGAGTTTTACTTTTTTTTTTTAGGCTTTCATTTCTTCAGAGATTATAACTTAAACACAAAAAGGTGCCTGGATAAACATCATGGAATTGCACTTAAAGTGCTGACATGCTTTCAAAAAAAATTTCAACAAAAAAAATTTAAATCTTTATATTATCCTAAAGGAACAGTTATTAAAGATCCATATCATATATTCCTCCATGCACACACAATCCAGAGGATATTACATTAACATACACTTGGCAGTAGAAAAAATATATATACCTGTTTTTACTGGAGGAACAATGAAAAACAAACAACTATGCCCTGCTTATAGGCTTAAGTCAGTCTGCTCTCCACATAATTGTCATATTAAAGCAACTGCTTAAGGGTGATTGTTGTGGTCATTAGGTTTTTGCGGTTATAGCTGCATGTTGAAAACAAAAATGAAAAAAATAAAATAAAATAAAACAATCTAGGGTGGTTTGATCATCAGTGAGAGCAGAGGGGGGAGGGGGCTCAATCTGCTCTGTGATTGACTCTGTTGCTCGTGATTTAGCCTGAGGAGGTAGGTGCAGGTATGAAAATAACAATATCAACTAAAGCGATGCTTTTTAGATTTAATGCCATAACCGCAAATTTACTTTCTGACTGGGAAAACATGAGACAGATGCAGAAAAAGTAACAAAAAAAAAAAAACAAAAATAAAAGTTTTGCAACCCAAATACTGTCGGAGAATCAATGGGTTTGTGTGCAAGCGCAGCCACATCTCCTTACTTATCTTATTTCATTTCGACTCTGACTAGGAGCCAGCCCACATTCCCCTCGTTTCTTTTTTGAAAAACAGACACGTTGTAAAAACATCAGTATTCATTTCATACAGCTAGATAAAAGGATGCAGGCAAAAGAAGGCAGAGTTCATGCAGGCAGCTATATTCATTCAATTCAAATGAATCCCTATTTTTTGTAATACTTCTGCACACAAAAAAAACACACAAAAAAACACACAACCCAACCATAAAATATGATGTCAACTAAAACATCAAAGTTTCTACCGAACAGTGAACATTGCTGCTTCATGCATTGATCTAATGGTCAAATGATTTTTTTTTTTTTCCTGTTCATTGTTCTAACGACAGAAGGTAACAGAATCTCCTTTTCTAACGCCGCTGCCAGGAGACTCTGGAACGACATTTAACAGTCGATCTCTATGAGTCAGCATCTACGTCACAGGCATCTTGCGTTTACAGTAGGACAGGGTGAGCCAACAGCTCAGCGGGTTCACTTATCTGCCGCTACTGCGGGCGAAACAGGGCCGGCTGTGTCTGAAGTCCATGATGTGCGTGGCCGTCTGGTGCCACCAGTAGAACATCACCACCACCAGCACGTGCCACAGCTGGTGGCTGGCGCCGATGTAGTTCACCTGACCTGCAGGGAGGGAGAAAGTGGGAAAAACTGCATCTAAAGAGAACAACAACGAACAGGACTTTAGCAGAACTACGAAAACAAGCTCAGCTTAAATTACACAGAGTCGGAAATGTTACACGTCTCTAGTTTATAAGGTTCTGTGACATGGATGTGGTAATACTGAACCTTTAGGTGTCTGCAGCCTGCCGCACCGGAACCAAGTAAGAAATTATTTTCTATCATAAAAGCAGTTCTTTTGTATGCTTTTATGCAAAATCTGCACAGAATATCTACAATAGAGCAGCACCTTTTAAAAGTGATGTTTTGCAGCTATGTGCTTAATGACTTCGGTGGGCTGCCTTTCTTCATCGTTTACATGTATGCAAGGGGCTCCCTCAGCTTGCCTCAGTCCATAAAATAAAGACAGTTTATTTATCTTTGTAAATTTTTCATCATTTAATTTGTTCTAAAATATGAAAACAGAACATTATTGTTTAATTTCCTCAGCGTTTAAAATACTAAATTTGGTTGAGTACATATTTATAAAAAAATTTTAAGGCTATAGGCCAACTTTGTAGCAGCGGGGGCAAATGTGGCTCTGAAATGTGAACTGAAAAGTCTGAAAAGTCTGTTGACCCCTACTAGATTACAGTAAAGTCAAACTAGCATGTTTAATGCTAGAAAATTAACTGATGGTATAAACTCTAGTCCGTATTAAAATTAAAAATGTAAGCTGGTGTACCGCTATGAAACGCGTTATACTCCAAGTCATTTTAAGGACTGCTTAAACAGCTCAGGGCCTCAGACGACATTATTGGAAAAACTTATGCTGTTATTATGAAAAGGTTAATTAAAATCCATTTGAGTCATGGGTTCACCCTTTTTGTACCGAACATGCATGCAGCGACAGTGGAGAGGAAAACGCCCCTTTAACAGGAAGAAATCTCCAACAGAACCAGGCTCATCTGCCATTTGAGAAGACCCTAAATGATCAGTTGCCTAAAAGGATATTTTAAAGCAGCTGAGACTAAACAATACACTAAATCTGACTGCATAGTATTAAAATTCGGACTGAACTAGACTTTACGTTATTACATCTGAAGCTAAATATTGACGGCTGTATCGGAAGAAATTGGATCCTTTAAAAAAAAAAAAAAAAGTAAAAACAGTAAGGAAGCCTTAGGAAACACCCCCCCCCCCCCCCCCCCCATTTGAAGACATGAACTGAAATGGATTTTTATAACCTAACATGAATTGGACCAGTTGGTCTTGAAAAGTGACTAAGCTTGACATTTGACCTGAATTGTCACCATGTAGTAAACAGACTCCAGTCCTTTCAAAAAAATACTAGACATTTTTTTTTACATTTCTTGCATATTTTTTGTTAAACAAGCCCAAACATATTTTCCATTATTTTAATAGGCTGTAACAAAATCACTAAGTCCCTTCAGCGTGGGTCGTCATGGTTACATCACAGCTTCTTGTATTGCAGCATGAGGTGAAGATATTATATAGCAGTAATATCTTTGTGCAAAAAATTATTCGTTCACTTTAGGTTTGGATTTACAAGCAAAAGACTTGAAGTGTTGCCTTAGTAAGATTTGAAACCTTAAGTAAAAGCTTAACTACAGTGACCCCTAGTGGCGATTTTTAAAAACACATTTAAATTTGAGGAACTACACCGACACAGATTAAAGTTTGACTACAGAGCTGTGAAGTTTAAAAATCCAGTGCGTCTAAATAACTCACGCAATGATCCTAACGGTTTCCAGATAATGTTTTAAAAATTAATGTCACAAATGTCCTTAATAAAACACAGAAATGTTGTTCCTTAGTGGAAATCGGCGCACAGAGAGAAAAGAAAAAGCTCACCGGGAAAATATCGCTCGGGAATTTTGGTGGCGTAGAACAGGAACGCAGATCCAGCTATCAGGTACATTACAATCACACGAGGCAGGAACAGCTACAAAAAAAAAATAAAACAAATATGGATTTAAGCTTTTAATCTGTAATACTCCCTTTTGTTGTTGATTGATTTGTTTATAACACAGCTTTTCTATCCTTGCCTGCACAATCTCCGATGCAAATCCTTCACTCAGCCAGATCCAGTGGCAGGCAGGAATCACGCCGATGCCCGCCACGCAGCAGAAGAGCGTCATCCTTATCACCTTCCAGTCGTTGCTGAGGTACCGAGGGTGGACCTGAGCGCAGAAGATGGCCAGGATCAGGGAGAGCACGGTCAGCAGGTAGACCTGTCGCCAAAACTGAAGGAGAGAAAGGAAAAAAACAACGACGAAGTCTTCATTAGGTCAACCTCTACACAGGAAAATAATCCTCAGATTAGTTGAAAAGCAGTTCATAAATGTCGTCACTCACGGCATTACAGTAGAACGCGTAGAAGATCCCAGGGACGTAACAGCCCAGGATGCCCACAGAGATGCCGGCGAAGTCCAGCGCCAGCCAGCGGCGGCAGGTCTTTTCCGAGCGGTGGCACGAGAACAGGTGGTACCCCACTGAACACAGCATGCACACCTGGAGGCAGAATGGTAACTCACTGAAAAATGGGAACTAAAAGCAAGTAAGATTTTTTTGAAATGAGTGTATTTGTCCCTGATTTGAGCAAGTAAATAAGATTATTTGCCAATGGAATAAGAATTTTGCACTTAAAATAGGAACAATTCACCTCCATCATGTTACTTCAAGTGCAGTAGATTTAATTATCTTATTTTAGGGGTAAAAATACTCATTCCATTGGCTGATAATCTTATTAACCTGCTCAATTCAAGGACAAATACACTAATTTTCACTTATTTTTAATTCTGTTTTTGCAGTACTCCCACACCGACAGAGGACATGCAGCTGATCTTTTATCAATCCTGGCATCAAACTCCAATTTCTTCACTTATTCAGAGAACCATAAATGGGTTCTGGTATCGTTTTAAGACACCACATCACTTTTAGCATTATAATAAATGGTTTCTGCATTGACGGCATGTAGATTTATCAAAGTGGACCATTTCAAGATATCCATAAAACACACTATGGGGATTAAAAGCAAAACACTTTCTATCTAAAATATAAGGAGTCTAAACCAGTTACAGGTTTTCAATTGAATAACGGGCTCCTACACAAACTGACAAAACACACAGCTACCATTCAGCAACATATGCCAACTGAACTAAGATGAACTAAAAAGCGTCTACACACCCCTGTTAAACCCCACAGCAGGAAACTGTCACCACTGCATTTAACTGTGGTTATGATGTTCTTTTAAAGACGGACATTGTTAGTTTTGTGCTTATTGTTTTTCTGTTTCAGTTAAACACTCCCTAAATCCTGCACTTACATGGACAAAAGGAATCGGAATGCTGGACGCAGCATAAGCCTCTGATTGCAAATCAAAATGCAAGTTAATAAATGTTTTATATTAATATAATGTCAGTATAACTTTGGCTGTCAATATTTTTTTTTCAGTTTTATGAAAACCACTTGGATCATGCCAATACTTTAAAATCACAACGAAAAGGTTGTCACACGGTGGGAATCTCACGTCTCCTGCGCCTAATCCAGAAGAACAAGAAGAACGAAGCAGAGGAGTGTCACACGTGAAACACACCCACTACCGGCTGAAGCCACTTTAAAACGGTGATTCAACAAAGTATTCATTACAGGGAGTGCACACACTTATGCAACAGGTTGCTGCAGCACTTTTACCCCTCAAATAGATTTGTTGGGTTGGCAGTTGAACCGAGTATGTCGTTAACAGTAAAACCGTTTCTAAATGACTTCTCATGGCCTGATTTAGGCAACATTCAACAGGGATGTTGAACGGGTCGCGTACACTTTTCTTGAAGCTACTGTACCTCCATGCTTAATACACACCTGAGTCCAGCTGACTGAATCTGCAGCAGGAAAAGTAATCCTACGTGATTCAGGTTGTTAAAGCAAAAGATGGAGAAACGATGAGCAAACAGCGAGCAATCAGCTCACCGATGATGGACATATAGAAAGAAGATCCTCTTTGGAGGGCTCTGCAGCGCTGACAAAAGCAGCCGTTACCTGGAAGCAGAAGAGTCCTATAGCGTAGATGACGTAGTCCTCTCTGTTTGCTCCGGCGGCCGGCAATACTGAGGAGAGGTCGTTGACCCCGAGGGAGAAAAACAGGAGGAAGCCCAGAAGGTGGCTCCAGATATTCACAGTCTCATTAGACAGAATAAATATGCTGTTGAGATAAAGAAAGCACAGAGATAACTGTAAGCAAAGTGTGGAAGATTTTCACACCAGAGTGATGAAAGCGAGTTGAAAATTTCAGGGAAAAAATGTATATATGTCAGAAAAAACAAGAGACAATTCAGAATAAACTTGCTAGATTTTTTTTCTTACATTTTTAACAAAGGTTACAATTGTTATCCTCTTATTGCTGTGTGTGAGGAGAGTCCCCAGGTGACAACAGGGTAGAAATGGTCTGTAGTTTGAAGACAATGAATCTGAGCTTTCCAGCATCGCGTTACATTTCCACGGCTCCTTAGCCTAAGTGAGCGGAGAGATTGTGTTTAAACACGTGACTGCTGATGTTTGATACCCTCTACGTTTCTCACACTGCGTCATTAAGAGGTAAATAATAAAAGCTCTGATGAGCTAGTTTTTCCACATGCACCCTGCATGTGAAAAAAAAACACAAAATATGCATTTGATTTAAATTGACAGTGAAAATTAATTTTTTTGTAGTATTCGAGTTGATTAACGGGGGAAAAAAACGGGAGAAATTAATTTTGATCACTAACCAAGACACGTGGTAATGCCAGGTCTGTTTTTTCCTGCTTCCAGAAGAAGAGCATTAAAACAAAAGCAGTT
The DNA here is from genome assembly GCF_011125445.2 of Fundulus heteroclitus. NCBI lineage: Eukaryota > Metazoa > Chordata > Actinopteri > Cyprinodontiformes > Fundulidae > Fundulus > Fundulus heteroclitus. The sequence goes on along the minus strand of NC_046368.1, from coordinate 13,127,885 downwards.
CTTTTCACTTCTAGTATTGGAAACAGAGATCTGATTGTTTTCATGACGGGCGATAGCAGGCAACAAGTGCTCTTTTAGTTGAGGGAGAGACAAACTATCTAGAACAGGGGTGTAAACTCATTTCTATATTGGGCCACTTTGGCATCATGAAGTCATTAAAAGGGCCGGTTGCACGTGTGTAGCTGATACTTTTGATTTCACAATTTTATTTCAGTTCACATTAAAATATAAAAAAACGCACAGTAACATAAAAGTAGCACCATTACGACAACTTTATCTGCAAAAAAAAAGTTTTTTTGGGGCGAGTTACTCTTTAAACTTTCATCATTCTCCATCACCTTTTCTCTTTTTGGACATTTCTGGGTTGTTTTATTTTGATTTAGATCTTTTTTTTTTTTGCACTACAAAACATTATTGAACATTCTTCTGTACACTTTTTTAAAAGACTGTTTTCTCCTGCATTGTTACATTCTTATCACTGCTGCACTTTTTATTGTAATGTTATAATCTTATTTCAATTGCAATCTCATTACATTGTCGTAAGCTGTATGCAACGAAATTTCGTTTTGTATGCACTCTGTACGTACAAAATGACAGTAAGGTTTGTCTCGGTCTAAGTCTTTTAATGTGTTGTGGGAAAACTGACATCTAGTGGCAGGACGCTGTTACTACACAGTTTAAAAAAAATCAACATTCCCTACAGGAGGCACAGTTTTAGCCACCTTATACAAATTAAAAGAATGTATGCCTCTACTTTATGACACGATATGCCTTTTTTTTCTCCTTTCTTTTGTTTTGGCTCTTGAGGGCCAGATAAATTGCCTTGACGGGCCGGATTCGGCCCGCGGGCCCCGAGTTTGACACACGTGATCTGCACCTGTGATCCCAGGGGTAATGCTCACCTCTTCAGACAAAGCTTGGAGGTCAGGTGGGCCCTATAGCCGTCCGTGATGTAGGGGTTTTCTTTGAGGAAGAGGGGGATCTGTTCGTAGGTGTACAGCCGTATCCTGTGCGGCAGCAGCACCGGCCAGTGCTGGTAGCTGCCCAGCTCTATGTAGTTGGCGGTTTTCAGCAGCTTCTGGGGCATCTTCAGCAGCATCTTGTTCTGGGCTCCACGGACGAGGCAAAAAAAAAAAAAAAGCAAGCTGGGGAAGCAACGGCTGCAGGGCGACTGAAACGTGGGGGAAAAACAAAAGGAAAAAATAAATAGAAAATACACTGATCAAGCAGAAATCGACCTGTTACAAGTTTTTAAAAAAGAAAATAATAATAAAAAAAAATCTAAAAACAAAACTATTTATGTATGAATTAGCCCGTCGATCTTAGGGCTTCTGGTTCTGACGGGAAGAAGGTCTGAAAGCAGCCAAAGCAAAGATGTTCAGCCTGTTTTGGCGAACCGGTTTGTTGACGTCGCCGAGCAGGCTGAGCACCACATGCTAATGCTAACAGGTAGATAAACAACCCGAGGCTCACAGTTATCTGTCCGACCGTCTCCGGACAGGTGTGTCAGCCATATCCGGGCGGTTGTTCGGTTACAGCGACGGTAAAGAAGACTCACATCGCGGTAAATGTGCACCCTCCATCACTCTCTCGGCAGCATTAACTCTGCTTTGTTTTGATTGTGAATGTAGAAGCTGCGCGCTTACTGCCACCTACTGGTGAGAGTACAACATCTCACCTGGAGCAGTTCATCAAACTTCAAAAACTGGAAGAGAAAAATCAAATACCACTTATATTATATTTACATTGAATGGATTTTTTTTTTTTTTTTGACATCTAGCAAGAATAATATTTTACTGGATCTTCTTAAAACTAAAAAAAAAAAAAAAACTTGATGATTTGTATAAACATACACACAAAATTCCCATGGAAAGTATTCCTAACTCAGCACTTCAGTGTTGAGCTACGTTTCACTGATGGACTAGCCATTGGAAAGCTATTGCAACCATGAATTATGTGCATACTTTCTTTTTCCATACCCCTGACTCAGTGTGTAGTTGCATTTCTGTCAGATATGAATGAAGCTAGCTGATGTTGCCAATGTCTCAAATGCGCTTTGCGTTTTCTTTCCTACGAAAAGTACGGCTGGCTCAGTGCTGCAGGTTTAGCCGTGTTTCTTTGCCAGATGTAGACCTTCGCATAAAAATGCTACCATTATCAATTTCTATACGTTTAAAATGTTCCTTTCTTTCAGAAAGTAGTGGAATTCTGGCTCAATCACGTGTTTATCTCCTTCCTAAACAGTCTTTGACAGAGCTTTTTTTGTGTGCACTTTATTTCTCTCTCCCATTAAAATTACTGATGAGCCAGCACTTTTTTTCCAAGTCACTTTCCTGTCCTTCCAGTTATGAGAGAACGGCTCCTCTACGGTCCCAACATACTTGTTCAGGATGAGGCATTGCTGGAAAGTCAGCAATGCAGCTTACCTAGACAGAGAACGTTTCATCGCTTGGCATTAAATTACCAAGGACTTTGTGTTTTATGACAAATGAATAATCTGGCTTCTATATGCCTAGATATAGTTGGACCTGTTGGTTAAGTAAAGTGCCTTGGGTAGAGATATAATGTTGTGACTTGGCACAATGTGAATAAATAGTGACATGCACTGGCGCACATTCACACATGTCCCCCACAAATCAATTATTGCAAACAACATAATTGGAGCAAATTATTCCCGCAGCATTGACAGGTTGGTAAATGAGGAATAAGCCATGTTTCCTGTTTGTTTCAAGGCTTTAATTTAGATTATAGAGATAGATTTCTGTAAAACAAAATCTTTTTCTTTTTTTTCAGAGGCTATAAATTAAACACATTTACCCCTTTATAAGCAAGATGGTTTTGATTTAGGAGGTTTTTAGAATATAACCAATATATATTTTATTATTTTAGCATTGCTATACTATAAGATCCCATTCATGCATTTATTAACAGTGTAATTAAATTACAACAGCTTGTTTTCTGACTCCAGGCTATAATTATTGCTTTAATTGTTTGATATCTAAGGCTTATGACCACTCCAGAGACAGTTTCATTAACTTAAACTGAGATAGAGAGGAGCGATTGTCTGTGGTCTCAATATTTCCTTCTGGGATTTCAGCTGTGGAAACAAGCGGTCATTCAGTATCTTCTTTGTACTATTAACCGCCCATTGGCCTGGTGTTCACCAATCAGCAACAGTGTCAGCCTTTCATGTTCACATCATATTCTAACTCATCTTGTTGCTGGTCATCAAACTGTGCATATTAAAAAAAAAACATCGGCCGTTCTGCCGCGTTGCTGTGTGAGCTGTTTGCTCTCGTGGTTCACTGAATTAAAAAACAAAACAAACACAAACTTGGAATCCACACTGCATCCTTGCACACTCCACAATAAAACATAATTACAGAGCTGCTGCATCGCCAAAAGACCGACTGGAACGAAGTCAACATCTCACCCCGACGAGGCCTTACAGAGTGCAGCTTTGTGAGAAGAAATGTACCTTTTGCTCTAACGCGGACAAACTTTAAAGAGACAAGTTATGAGTTAATCAACCTGTCGATGACATAACCTCTGACTCATAACAGGGCGATCCACCATTTGGGAAATCAAACATTGGACCTCTCAAGCATTCCCGCACACCAAGTGTGTTGGACCAGCTTATTCAATCACGGTCTCATCTGCAGTGGATTTGCACAATCATGATCCACTTCTTTAAGCATTTTACACAAAAACACATGCTGCAGATTGTTTATAAGACTGCCTGACGTGTAAAACGTCAGTGCTGGGTTGCTCTTGCACCAAATGACATGTTTGGTTATATTTTAAATGTATGAGCAACATTATTTTCAACATCAAGACATAAATCTTTTATGTCTCATAAATAAAATGTTTAATTTCAAAATGAATTATTTGTTTTTGAGTCAGATGTTGGTCACCTCTGCATTTTTCTACTGTGACATTGTTATTTATTTAGTCAGTTGCTATAATGCAGAAGGCACGACTGTCATTGCAGAAGTAACACAGGAAAAGAATGAGGATGTCTTCAAAATAAAAGTCCATAATAAGCATGGTCCTGTTTTCCAAATGCTCTTTCTCTAGTATTTTCAAGCTTATAATTTAACAATTTGCTTATATGGACTATATGTGACAAATAAGTCATTTGAAGGCTCATTTTTTCCTCAAACAACATAACTCTGACCTTTGAATTAATTAGGCAGAAGATGGGTTTATACAAAAAAGCAACTTAGCAAGGAGCTTTAGAAATTTTGCTTCTAGCAGGCTGTTGAGAAAACACAACTGGTTTCTGTTTCGTGGATAAAAAGACTAAAAATATATAATAAAACAGTTTGGTTTGCCGTAAAATACAGTTTCCACATCAACAAAATACACATATCCAGTGTCTTTCTTTTCTCCAGAACATCCCCTTCAAATATGGTTTCATCTGCGGCATTTTCTTTTCTTTCAATCAGCCTTCCTTATTGTCTGTCAATCGTTCATTTTTCCTAAAGTTTTTAGGAAGATTTACAAGTGGAGATTTATTCAATTATTTATTTATTTATTTTTACCAAACATTTAGGCTTTTAGACCCCATGCTATTATGATATGTCAAGTTCTTCTTCAATGATTCTGTTCACACAATGTGTAAAAAAATAAAATACATTTTATCATTCTGGAAAGTGGTTAAGATAAATGTGCCTCTCTTTGATGTCATATCTATAACCCAACAAAAAAGATGATGAATTACTTTGACTGAAGAATAAATTAATTATAAAAACAAACAAACATTAGTTACGTTTTTCTAGTATACTTTCATTGGCATTAGGAATTGGAGGCACGACTAAGTTTAAATAGATAATTGTTTCAGAATTCACTGAAACAAATGTACTCAAATTAAAAGTTGGTCTTTTCTAAACATCCAGTGTGAGAATAAGATGCCCCCTCCCACACACACTCATTTCTTGTGTACTGAATTTATTTGTTAATTTTTTTCTCATATTTTACACAGCTCAGAGGTTTCCTCTATCTATAGCTTTTCTTGTATGTTTGCCATAAAAAAAAAAAAAAACTTTTATTGTCCCACAATGGGGGAATTTGGGCGTGACAGTGGAAAAAAAAAAAAAAAAAAAAAAAAAAAAAAAAAAAAAAAAAAAAAAAAAAAAAAAAAACACATAAAGAATTACAAACTAAATTAGTACGCAACACAGAATGAAATTTATCAGAAAGGAAAAAATAAAAATAAAAGGAAAAAAAGTAAGTATTGCACAATTATTCAATATGACACATTCAGATAAAAATTAACATATTCAAGTTAAACAGAGGAAATAAAGCAGACGATATCCACAACAATGTGAGAAAATATGCAATATGCTTGACTTTACAAGCAACACCGAGTAGCTAAAGAGTGGAGATGGTGGTAAATTAAATTGTAAATTTGGATTTTCTTTTTTATTATTTCACTAAAGCCAAGTAATAATTTGAATTAAGCTCCATTGCTTTCCTTTTCTTTGCCTGAGTCAGGTCGTTATGGCGGCTATGTTCTTGGTCTTATTATTAAGATCCCGGAAGTTGTCCTTTGTTTTCATTGGCGGAGATTTACGGTGTTGCCTGCCTCCCTGCCCCTTGTGTGCACCCTGCCCCGTTTGTCTCACCAACATCACCCCGCTGCTGCTGCTGCTGCTGCTACCGCTCACTTAACAGCGCCGATTCAACATGTGAGCAGCCGGTCTGAAGCCAAATAAAAACAAGATTGGCTCATTTCTTTGATCCTCTGAGGAATCAACTGGGGGCTGACATGTAATGCGTGGATTATGGATCGGATCTGGACGCGTTGCCAAATCCTGCTGCTGGTTCTGCGCGTTTTATTCACAAGTTCAGCGCTGCAGGAGGAAGACGCGTCCTGCGACGGGGCTTTTGATATTTATTTTGTTTTGGACAGGTGAGTTACGGACGGTGGCTCAGTTTGTGCAGGTAATTAAATAAGTATGAGTTTCACCGCATCAGAGAAAGCCTTTACCTCACTTTTGTCCTTGTATGGCTGTGTGTTTAGCTCCCTGTGTCCCACCAACTCTGGTACACTTCTGGTCTTACAGTGTATTTTTAATCATCTTTGGGCTGGCGTAAATTAATTTTTACCCTCCATAGTTTGTCCCTAGTGCCTTGCAATTTTACTAAGAAAAATATAGAAGGGACTATCCATAAACAACCCAATGGACTATTTTAAAATCTGACATCAGACATTGTCAACTCCTCACGGGCAACCTTTTTCTTGTAGTTCTCTTCTTGTACTACTCAGCGTTTGCTGAATAAAGAAGGTGTTCTGTCAATTTATAGTTCTTTACAGCTCTTTAGATATTCATGTTGGGTTACACTGCCTTACAAAACTACAATAGCCTACTAGTAATTCAAATGTTCCACATTCTGTCTCAATTAAAACCACAAACCTCAATGTTTTTTTTTGTTTGTTTGTTTTTTATCACACTGAGCCTGGTTGTGCAGGAGTTTTCCTTTCCACTGTCGCTTCATGTATGCTCCGTATGAGGGATTGCTGCAAAGCCATCAACAATGCAGACGACTGTTCACTGTGGCTCTATCAGGAGGAGTAAATGCTTCTTGTCAAGACTTGATGCAATCTGCTGGGTTTCCTTACATAGAAAACCTGTTGACCAATCTGTCTGGATGATTGAATTTGACTTTGTAAAGTGCCTTGAGATGACGTGTTTAAAATTGGCGCTATATTAATAAAATTGAATTGAACTGAAAATTGGAGCTTTCCCCTTAATCCCTACAGTATGTTCAAGTCTTTCTAGGAGAGTATTGTGATCAACTGTATTGAATGCAGCACTGAGATCTAACAGGACAAGTACAAACACAAATTTATTATCTGAGTTCATGAAAATATCATTAGTGACCTTCACCAGAGCTGTTTTGGTGCTATGATGAGCTCTGACTGAAACTCTTCTAATAAGTAATTACCTTGCAAATGTTCACATACTTTATTAGCAACTACTTTCTCAAGAATTTTAGATAGGAAAATAATATTAGCTATAGGTATGTAATTTATTCAGTCATCTTGATCAAGAGAGTTAGCTTGGTTGGGTCTAACATGCAAGTTGAAGGTTTAGATGAAGCTAAAGAGTCTAAACAGTTCAAACACCACACAGGTTCTAAAGATTCCTCCAACACTGTTCACTCACCAAGGACAGGGTAATCATGTTTTTGAGGATGACAATTATTTAATTTTTAGTGGAATCAATTTTATTAATGAAGAATCCCATAAAGTCATTATTGCTGAGAGCTAAGTGAATGGATGGATCAACAGAGCTGTGACTCTGTGTAAGCTTAGCAACTGTACTGAAGAGAAACATAGGATTATTTTTATTCTTCTCTATTAATGATGAAAAATATGCTGCTCTAATTTTGCGAAGGGTCTTTTTATACAACAGTAGACTATTTTTCCAGATTCGGTAGGATTCCTTTAGATGTCTAGAGCACCATTTTCTCTCCAATTTCCTAATGTTGTGCTTCAAAGAGCGCAGCTCTGAATTAAACCAGGGAGCCAACTTGCTGTAAATAATCACTTTTTTTCAAGGGAGCTACATTGTCTAATGCAGAACGCAATGAGGAGTTAACATTATCAACAAAAGCATCAATTTGTGAAGGGGAAGAAATATCATTGCTGCACACTGCTGGGTATTTCTGTGATACTGAGAAAATTGTAAGGGGGACAGACTCTTTAAACTTTGATACAGCATTATCTGATAAAGATCTACTATGATGAAACCTTCTTTTGGGGGTGGAGAACTCAGTTAAATTGAACTCAAATGTTATTTTAAAAATGATCAGATAGGACAGAGTTGTTTGCAATCAACGTCATTTGTCAGCACAACATCCAAAGTGTGAAGGCAAGAATGTGCCGGTTTATGCACATTTTGAGCATAAACCAATTGAGTCTAGCATAGTATTAAAGGCTACATTGAGGTTATTACACTCAGTGTCAACATGAATGTTAAAATCCCTCACTATAATGACCTTGTCAGTGTTTGACACTAAATCAGATAAGAAGTCTGAGAACTGGTCTAAAAACTGAGAATAAGGGCCTTGTGGGGGGCTACTTGTCTTTGAATTTGCAAAAAAATGTTTAATTTTCCTTCCACTGCACAATTATACACTATTATGTGTTGATTTGTCACATAAAATCCAAAATAAACCAAATTCAAGTTTGTTACACAATGTGGAAAATTACAAGGGCTGAATAGTTTTTCAAGGAACTGGCCTTTTTCTGTTTGTTTGTTTTTTGTTTGTTTTTTGCAGGTCAGGGAGCGTTTCAAAACACTGGCATGAGATCTATGGCTTTGTGGAGCAGCTCACCAGTCGGTTTGTCAGGTAATCCAATAAAATATGTACACGTCTTCTCCTCTTTCTACTCCTGCAACAGATACACATATCCTTCTCAAGTAGATTTAAACATAAACTCATTCTTTCAGGATGTAAAAATTAACACAAAGCACACCAAACCCATTTAAGTAGAGGTCCGTCTTCAAATTATAGTCCAACAGAGGAATAGAGGATATAAAACATGTCTATTTGAGGCTGCAGACATTACACAAAGCCAACAACTGCTCCAAACCTCCTCTGGGTAATGGTGTGTGATATATTAAGGTCTAATAGCCTGGTGGTTAAAACTGGACTCCAGCATGCAACATATGTTGAAGCTAGTTCTGACCTCTAGAACCACTTGGCCGTGTAAAATATGGAAAAAGAAAAGCACCAGCATGGGTAGCAGGTTATTTTAGTCTCTTTGGAGTACCACATGTTTGAGCCTTTAGCTAACATTAAGCACATTCACATGTAATGTTTGTTAATGCTTGGCAATGTGGTGTGCTTCAGTCCCAGGATGAGGGTCTCCTACATTGTCTTTTCAGCCCAGGCAGTTGTAATACTTCCTTTAACAGGAGACAGGTGGGTTTTTGTATTTGCGTCCCTCTGTTTTACAATTCATCTTTTATTTTCTAATAAAAAAATATACATGTGTGTTTTTTATTCAGCTCATTTTGTCTTGTTGTTTGGTTCAACAGGTCTAAAATCGAGGAGGGTCTCGACAAGCTGAAACAAATCATACCTTCTGGTGAAACATACATGCACGAAGGCCTAAAAGCGGTTGGTTGAGCCTTTATTTATGATCACAAAGTGTTGTGATTGATCATAGGCAAAGATATAGCCTCAAATAGTGCCAAAATAGTGTTCCTTAGCAAATTGTATCTCATCTCACTTTTTTTTATAACCATCAACATGCTTCTGCAATTATTCTGTCTGGGTGTTCACAAATTCCTGATGGCTAAATCAGTAAATAATTGCTTTCCTATAGAGTTGAGTTGGGGATTTGGTAAGGTATTTCCAAAAGCTTGATATGTGTTCCAAAACGGGTTTGTGGGATTGGGATAATCATCCCACTAGAACATCCATTGGTGCCCAAGTTAAGAATCAAGAATCTTTACTTGCCACCATGTGTCACCATAGTGAGATTTTGTTTGAGACAGACACCGGCTCATGATGCACATAGACAACATATAAGTTAGTTATTGAGTTAATTTAAAGAAGTTGGAGGTAGTGCATCCTCATAGTTCTGTCTCGCACTGTAAAAAGAGAACTAAAAATAAGTAAAACTTTTAAATCAGTATATTTATCCTTGATTTGAGCAGGTAAATAAGATGATCTGCAACTGGAATAAGTATTTTGACCCCTAGAATAAGTTAATTAAAAATACTGCACTTGAAATAAGATGACGGAAATGAGTTGTTCCTATTTTAAGTGCAAAAATCTTATTCCATTGGCAGATCATCTTATTTACCTGCTCGAATCAAAGACAAGTACACTAATTACTAGAAAACTTGACTTACTTTTTGTTCTTTTCAAAGTGCATTTGTGCAATGCACCAGTACTGCCGTGGCAAAGATATTTGATACTGGCAACCACCTTGCTTCACAGTACAGTGTATCCTGGTTTTAAAAGCCTTGACTCTCTCAAGTACATTTCTTATCTTTTTTTTTTCAAATTGGTCAGTCTTGGTCGCCCCTGATTGTTAAAACATTTCACTAGATCTTCAGCTCCAAATTTCAGCCATGCTTGCAAGTGCTGTTTTTTGCAGCCAAGGCTTCTTGCTTTGTCAGACCCTCTCAGTCCAGGCTGATGTTTAACTGGGCTGACGGATGACAGGGAGACTGTGTTTCGACTGGCTCACTGAAAAGTGCCTAAAGGGGGTTGAAAGGTGGTTTCAGCTGAACAAAGCTGGGCTTTGAATGTCTTTGTGTTTGGATTAGACTTACCGGCTAAAAAGTCTCATTTTCAATATATTGTCTTGGTTAAATTGAGAACCTCCCCTTGAACACATGCCAATTGATGTCCAGTCTTTTGAGGTATGGTGGGTCCGGGGTTGTCTCTGAACGACCTAACATATTGCCTTTTATCTAAACGTGTTTAGTTAGTTAGTTTATTTTCGATTTCCAGGTTGTGAAAAAGTGGCAATAGATCCAGATAACTCATACAATGTTTATTTAAACTCATGATCTTGGAATCAGCAGTTGTCCAGAAAAGGCTCCTCCTGGGACTATTAGTCAGTAACAAGAAGTTAATAGACCTAGGTTTAGTCAAAAGACATTCAGTCATCTTTAGCACTGCCTTTTGCGTAATGAGTTGAATAAATTCTTATCTCCCAAAATAATTTGATATAGATGTTCTGTATAAATGAATGAACGAACAAACGAAATCCTTCACCTGTCAGGTGTCGGCGCAGATGAAGACACAAACCTCACCATCATCCAGTATTATCATTATTTTGACTGATGGCAAGCTGGACATCTACCTGTATGACATGAGTGTGAAGGAGGTAAAACACACACACACACACACACACACACACACACACATACACACACACACACACACACACACACACACACACACACACACACACACACACACACACACAGCTAACAATGTATCTAATGATTGAGGTTGTGGGTGTGGAGGAGGTTACCCAGCTGGTATAACTTAATTTAATTTGACCAATAAGGTTTATTTTTAAGGCTCAGCTTTTTTAAAAGTGATTATTTTTTTAACTCTATTCTGCATGAACTGATGGTTGCATTTAAAGTACGTTGGTCTAATTACATCTTGTAGTATCCTTCATCTGTTCTGATCCCATAAACTGTGGGTCACTGTCAGCTGAAGCAGAATTTCCCCTCCTGTCCTGTGATTCCCAGGCCGACAAAGCCAGAGGATTTGGAGCCAGGGTGTACTGTGTGGGGGTCATGGACTTTGATCATAAACAGGTAGGAGGGACTGCCTCTCTTCTTTTACCATCCACACAGAGGTCTCCATTCATAACCGTGAGAGAAAAGCTGCTTGTTTAAACACTGACTTTTTATTGGCCTTTCTGTCTGTGTAATTCTGGGGTAGACTGTAGTAAGGACTTAAAAAGGCTGTTATTTGTGGCCCATATCCACCACACCACCTTGACCCTATTGCTTAGTCTGAGTGCAACTAAAACCTTCCGGGATGTGCAAAGTAAGCAGGTGGCAGGTGTCTGAAGATAGTTTAAGAGATTTTGACTTGCCCGGAAGAAGCCAATGTGCATTTTAAAGAATGTGTCCTCGTGTCTAAGAAGGATAAACGGAAACACCCTTTGTTGACTGTGAGAACCAACAGGGGGAAAAACGCCACATGCATTAAAGCTCCACACTGATTGAGAATCACTCATCTGCTGTGGCATGTGGTCGTCTCCACAGTCGGCAGGGCATCATTATTGTTAATGACGTTTAGGAAGCAAAGGACAGCCTTATAATTGCATTGGAGTAATATAATACTGCAATATTGCATTGTGTTGTTTAACTATGAGTTCTGTCAGCATCAATTGTTGCAGTAATCTATGCGAAAAAAAGAAATGTTGTGGGCAATGCTAGGATGCTTCTACCCCTAAATGTACCTTCAAGTCTTCAGCAAATCCTCTGCCCAGTTTCAGACCCACCAGCACTCTGGTCTAAAGAGGAAGTAATTACATCACTCTCTAATGGTATCATGCCAGAGAAACTTCCTGTCTGCTATCATTACTGCAGCAGATGAAAGCTGCAGGCAGCTGTCCGCAGCTTTCATCTCCTAGGAACAGATTTGCCGTCCCCAAATGCTGCTGAAGCAAAGAGCATCACATCATCACAAGCCAAAGACCTCCCTGAACAGCAACAGGGCGAACTCCCTGAACTCACGTTTGCCGGGTTACAATCACAGCCGTCAACTTCCAACAGATTTTCTTCCAGAACTGCTGTGTACTTGGCTCCTTCCACCTTTTTATCATCATCTGACCCCTCCTCGTGCCATGTTAGCTCTCCGCCATGCAGGATTTTGCATTTAGGACTTTCCTCCATATGTTTGCTGTGTCACCCACATGGCTCGCGGTAAACTGAAAACTGGGCTTCTCATGGCTTTCAATCAGTCCCTTTATTCTTGACCGTTTTTCCATAAAGTTTAGATTTATGCACTAATAGATGCCCCTTCCTGAGGTGTGCAGCTCTGCCTGAGTTACCATGGACCACTACAGATAGTGTGCTTGCCCACCTAAGGCTGTGTTTAGGTGAAGGGGCATGTCTTAGTAGCTTAGTGGTAGTACCATACACTTTCTATCATTGGAAGATTAATTAAACGGTGCTCTACGAGATGTTTAAATCTTGGGCTATTTATTAATTAGGGAAATTCTGAAGGTAATTGATTACTATGGCTTGAATTTAGACTTATCAAAGTATGGCGGTTGAACAGAAATAGATAAAGCTGCCCTTTTCAGATTTTTACTGGTAAAAATGATTCTGAAAAGCGTGCCTATTTTTTTCTTCAACTTCACAATGATGCCGCTTTGCGTTGGTCTACCACATGAAATCCCAGTATAACACGTTTCACATGCTCATTTGGGACAACGGTGTATATGAACAGAATCGGGGCTGATCTAATGAAACTATTTGTACTTTGGTTGCAGCTCGCTGAGATAGCGGACGGCACGGAGCAGGTGTTCCCGGTTTTGTCCGGATTTCACGCCCTTAAAGACATCGTCAACACGGTAAGCTTGTGTCATGAGCCTGGAAATGCAGACGTCTGCGCAAATTCACGCAAAGAGCAAGCGTTGGTCTAGCATAATCTCTCTGGTTCGCAGGTCCTGAAACAGTCGTGCAGTGAAGTGTTCACGATAGAGCCGTCCAGCGTCTGTGTGAACGGTTGGTTTGTTTCGAGGACTTTGTTCTGTCTGTGAGGTTGTCCTAAAATAAATGAAGCAATAATGATGCTGTGGAAAATGAAGTGGTCAAAGTATTACAACAGCATGTTTGGATAACTTTAAATCTAGACCTTAAAAATGTGTAGCTGAAAATATTGAATCTTTTTCGTGATGTGGCATGAGATTTTATTCTGTTGAGTCCAGCAGTATGCGTGTTTTTTTTAATCTAATGATCTATTGTTGATATACAGCATAAAACAGGTGTTTTAAGTTTATGTTTCTTCACTGATGAAAAAAAACCCCATCAAAAGTAAATACAGGTGTGTAACAACTTAGAGCATCCAAAAAAAACGTGTTACTCATAAAATACACAAAACCACAGCATTTAAATGTGTACCCTCTTTTTACTGTATCAATTGTGGTTTCAAACTAATTGGTTTATTGACTATTTGAATCTATGGAGTAACCTTTTCTTTCCTATTTATACAGTTTTATTACCAGATGGCATGAGCTGGCACTGTCTTAAAGTATAAGAGATTGATTTGTGAAGCCTGAGACATTTTACACATGCGTTGGTCACAGTAAAATAATTCCCCTGGTGACATGAGGTATCAAAAGAATATTTCAGCTCTAGGGTGGGGTGAGGCTAGCTCCCTTGTGGGATTTTGGATGAACTCGACAATATGTTGCCAAGTTGTGTAATCAAAGAGATTGATCGGTCTTTGTCTTTGGCCAGGGAGTGTAATTCCAAAGGCTGCAGGTCACCAAACATCTAAGGATCAGCAGTTCAGCAGCAAAGCCCGACCCCAAACCAAACAGGAGAGTGTATTTTGTTATGGAAACACTATACAAACATAAGTACTTCCACCCCTTGGGTTAATATTTTGTTGTAACACTTTTGGCAGTTATCGCATCACCAACTCTCCTTAGGTGTATCTTCACAGGCTCGGCGCCTGGTTTGGGTTTTTTTTCTACCCTTCTTGTCCGCAGTTCCTTTAAAACTGTCAGATAGGATGGGTAGCAGAGTGCGAAATACGGGGGGGTCCGGGGGGGCTCGACCCCCCCGATTAACCCATGAGACAACCCTCAAAGCCTCAAAAGCTAAATTTAAAGGGGGTCTTAAATTGTATCAAAAAAATCTAGAAATGAAATATTTTTTGTCACTAATGGTCACTAAAATTTTTTAAGCTCAACATGTCCAGTATTTAAAATTCAAAACATTTATTCACAAATATCAGAATTAGAATCAGACATACTTTAATGATCCCAGGGGGAAATATGTTCTTTTTATGCCATGTGGAGCCAGCCAATCCTATTCGCGGATGCAAATTAGGCATGTGCGCACCAAACAGAAGAATAACGTAACGTTGACAACAATTAATACTAAAAATGTTTAAATTTTATTATTAGGAACTGATCTTATCTGTTGTGCCTGTGCACTTTATCTGTTTCACTGTTGGTGAATGAGAAAATCCTCCCGAGTCCTTGTATGTCTGGTGAATGTGAAGAATTGACATTAAAGCTAACTTTGACTTTGACATTGTAATGTTATAGGCCTACTGCATATTGAGAAAATTTACATCGTTATTGCGCAACAATCGGGTGATGGGGACCCCCCCAAATATTGACAGGTATTTCGCACACTGATGGGTAGCATTTCGAGACAAACATTATATACCTTTTCTTTGTTATCTTGTCTGTGTGCTTAGGGTTATCATTGTGTCAAAAGATGAGTCATTGCATCTAACACACTCTGGAGCAGGTTTTCTGCAAGAAGACTTAGACAACTTAATTTGATATTTTGTATGCACAGAGTGCGAACAGAACGAAATTTCGTTGCATACAGCTTGTAAGAAGCCACTATTATCTCTTCCTCTATCCGGTTAATGGCTAAAACGATCGCATCACAGCAAGATGCCGCTGCCGCCACACTTCAGTGTCAGGATGTCGGGAGACAGAAGTCCTACTTTGGGGTCATCAGACCAAAGAATTTAGTTTGTCCTGGTCTGATAATCTCCGAGTTGCGTTTCGGTTAAATTCAACCAGGGTTCTGTGTGCCTACTGATGAAGAGTAGCTGCATGATGACCTCGCTGTTGGGGTGTGTTAGCAAGGATTGACGTCCTGGATGGTTCTTAGATCTTCACAAGGAGACTCAAGAGCTCCTG
The DNA here is from genome assembly GCF_011125445.2 of Fundulus heteroclitus. Classification (NCBI taxonomy): domain Eukaryota; kingdom Metazoa; phylum Chordata; class Actinopteri; order Cyprinodontiformes; family Fundulidae; genus Fundulus; species Fundulus heteroclitus. The sequence goes on along the minus strand of NC_046368.1, from coordinate 13,112,488 downwards.
CTTGAATGATTCAAAATTGATGACTTTACAATGTAAGAGATATATACTCGTTTTAATATAGAAAATCTGACTTTGGTCTTGGAAAAAGCTTTTTTTCTAGAAAATGTCCACCTTTTCGACATCAGAATCCAAGTTTTTTCTTGCAAATATGTGAAATTAATCTCAAAATTCCTGAATTTTTTGTTGAAATTTAGTAAAGTAATTTTTTTTTATCTACAATGGCCATTACACATAGTATTCTTCTTTTTTTTAATTTACGAGAATAAAGTCATAATATTTGGTGTACATGAATAAAGAACATGATGAGAATAAAGTCACAGATGTTTCAAAGTCCTGAGAATAGTAGCAATTAGATTCAGATTTGCTAAAAAGATTTTAGATTTCCTTGTTTGTAAAGTTGATACCAGAGTATAACTTTAGAAGATGCTCAACAATCCTCATTTCAATACAGATGGAAGACAGCACCTTTTTGTAAGTTCTCATAATATTACTACTGTATTCTCGCAATTTTTTGACTTTAGTCTCATTATTTCCAGAAAGTAAAACAATACCCTTCCAAAAGAAGGTCACCATCTAGCGATGTTATGTTGAGGGTCGCAAGTTGAGAAGTTTGGCAACCACTGCTCTATAGGATGATCTCTGGATATCAGATGTAACCCTAACCCCTGAGCTGACTTTTGACTGCCATAGCAATGGGTGTGAATATTTATGTAGCAATTACGTCAAACTGAAATATTTCTTTTTTCTATGCTGTAAAGTTCTAAAAATGTCTGAAGCCATTTCATCATGGGCTATTTGTTAAGATTTTATTTAACAAAAACTATAAGCCTGCAACATAGTAAAATGTAAACAAAGCAATTGGGTGTGAATACTTTCTAGTCATGCTAGTCAAGAGCCAGTTCAAGTTGCAATTTATTTTTTAGCTTTTCAAAACATCCTTTCTTTAAAACATGTGGGAAAAAATCACTTCTATGGGTCCCAACCCCATATGAGGACAGTGTTGTCAATCGTCTGGTATTTTCTTATGGTTTCCGGTTTTGGTGTGCCGCCCCAAGATTATCAGTGGGCCACCCATTCCCAAAACTCTTCCCATTACCATATGTAATGGGTCAGATCATCCCAGGACAAGTTGAGGAACAGAAACCTAGCAAGAGAAGTCTGTTAGTGGAGCAGGAATGGGTAAAGAAAACATCAGTCTGAGTCGGACCAAAACAGATTAGTATCTGTTGGCCTGCATCACATGCTGCACGGGGATTTTATGAGTACAGAAAATAAAAAACACAAAGTTCTATGAGATCATGCTCGATCTCTCAACGATAATCATCTAGAGACAGATAAAACCAAAATGGAGCTCTGTAGGAATGCTGAGTACCTAGTTGTTTAGGTTTAACAAAATGATGCCATGAGGGAGAGGAAAACTCCACCTACAGATAAACATATGGGGGCAGGGGGTCATATCTTAGAGTGGAGACGCTGTATGACTTCTGAATAAGTAGGTTTCAGCTGACTGCTATCTTTTTCTTTTTGTTTCGTTCTTTTTTTTTTTTTTTTTTTCCAGTCTGACAGAAATCTGATGTCAGGACCGTTTTAAGCCCACCAGCTCTTAGTATGGTCTTAAATTTAGTTTAAAACATAGAATCTAACCTAAAGAAAAATCAAAATAGGTTTTGAGAATAACTGCTTAAAGTGTTCATTGTGTTTTGATCCGGATGGTTTGGATGTTCTTCCGCTCCATGCACCTCAGAAATAGAAGTTGTGCCAGACATTCCCAGAATATCTTCTACTGTGAACATCAGAGGTCCTCCTGGGATGCAAATACAACAATGGCGGGTTCAAGAAACTTCCGGATGGCTGAAAAAGCATTTATTGTTGCCAGGGATTTTGGCATTCTGTTAAAATAGCTAAACAAGCTTGAGTTGCCATCTAATGGTGGAAATCTGCTTATTTATATGTTACATTAGGTAACAGGTAATTTAATTTGAGTTGATGCAATAATAATTTACATTCTCAGCAGATCTGAACATGAGATTCGGTGCCATTCTGGATTTCACATTTATGGTTTTGGCTTTTGTTAGCCTCTGTGTTTTTGTTCTGCATGACAATGAAGGCAAAATATAGCATACCGTACCATATTTATTTATAAAGCCCTTTACAGGAACAGAGGTCAAAAAAGTACTGTACACAAACAACTAAAAATAACTGTAAAATTAAAATAGACAAATAAAACAACTGAAAATAATTAGAAATAGAATCTGTTTGAATCTTGTTTGTTGTCTGGGGTTTTAAAAAAAATGCAGGTTTTAACTGGAACTGCATGCTTTAGTCAGGTGAGCTTTTTCAGCAGCATACACTCTGGATCTGGCATACAGCAGAGTTTATGTGGAGGGAAAAAACAGGGTGGAGGATCTGTGATGCTCTGGGCCTGGTACATAGTCAAATTCAAGGTTGCACTGCAAAAATTTAACTAAAAATACGTAACATTTTCTTGAAATTAGTGTATTTTTCCTTGATTTGAGCATGTAAATAAGACTATTTGCCAATGGAATAATATCTTTGCAGTTTAAAATAAGAACAATTCATCTCCATCATCTTATTTCATGTGCAGGATAACTAATTATCTTATTTTAGGGGTAAGAATGCTCATTCCACTTGCAAATAGTCTTATTTAACTGCTCAAATCAAGGAAAAATATACTAATTTTAAGAAAATGTTACTTTTAGTTCCCCTTTTTGCAGTGTGAGCGGGTGAAATTATGATAACAAAATATTTGATTTATTTAAAGTCTTAATGCAATTTTTTTAAAGGGGTATAACATCTTGTGGAGGTTGCTGCATAAACAGTAATTTGATGTATATTTTTGTCATTCCTGTTTGTTTTCTATGATTATTATTCTCCAGAGTCTTTCAACGTGGTTTTGAGGGGAAGCGGATTTAGTGGAACCAAGAGGATCGACAACCTTCTCTGTTCCCTCACCGCCAATGACGTGACTTACAGTAAATGACACACTAATGCCATCAGCAGTCAGCTACTACCTGTTCACAGTTTTCAATGATTGTGCAAATAAAAGACAAGGCAAGTTTATCTGTATAGCACATTTCAGTAACAAGACAATTTAAAGTGAACAGAACATATAAGAGGACCTACAGAGGAAAGTACATTGCAGTGGAAGACAAGTAGTGGGTCAAGATAAATTGGACAACAAACTTAATCTAATGATTAATTTAATGATTGACAAATTACAACAGTCTGAACTAAACATTAACATTTAAAGGCTACTCTAAACAAATATTTTTTTTCTTTGGTTTAAAGGAACTCAGGTTTTACAGCACTTTTCCAGTCTTCTGGGAGTTTGTTCCAGATAAGTGGAGCATAGGAACTAAATGCTGCTTCTCCACATTTGGTTCTGGTTCTGGGTATGCAGAGTAAACTAGAGGTAGAAGACCTGAGCGGTCTGGAGGGTTGATACACTTATGACAAGTCTGTGATGTATTTAGGTGCTAAGCTATTCAGTGATTTATAGACTAACAGAAGTATCTTAAAGTCTATTCTCTGAGATACAGGGAGACAGTGTAAGGACTTTAGAACTCGGGCTATGTGCTCTACTTTCTTAGTCTTAGTGAGGATGCGTGCTGCAGCATTCTGGACTTTTTTGGCAGACCTGTGAAAACACCGTTGCAGTAATCAATTCTACTAAATAGAGACATTAGTCCCTTAATCCAGGAAATGTTCTTCAGGTGATAGAAGGTCGACTTTGTAATTGTGTTTAGATGCTTTTGGAAGTTCAGGTCTGAGTCCATCACTACATCCAGATTTCAGACCTGATCAGTAGTTACTAGGCGAAGTAACCAAAGCTGTGTGCTAACTTTTCATGGCTCCTCTATCGGCCTAAAAATTATTACTTCAGTTTTGTTTTCATTCAATTGAAGAAAATGTTGGTACATCCATGCATTGATTTCTTCTAAGCATTTACTCAGCGCTTGAATGGGTTCATAGCCACTTGGTGACACAGTGATGTAGAGCTGTGTGTCGTCAGCATAGTTATGGTACTTGATGTTGTTGTTTTTATGATCTGAGCCAGAGGGAGCATGTAGGTATTGACGAGGAGGGGACGCAAGATGCTAACTGCTTGTTGCTAATGGTATAAACTGCACGAAGTGAATGTTAACTCCTGGCACCAACGCTTAAAGGCGCATCTACAAGGCGCTATAATGCTCTCTGGGACAAACCGAGTTCCGCTTGAAACAGCGTGCAGAAATCTGCGCTGCAGTGGAAAGTCGGGAGTCATGGCACTGAGAAACAAACAGTGGCTGCCTTTTATCAGCTGCAGCCAGAGTACAGAGGAGACCTTATGAGGCTGAGCAGAGGGAGGGAGTTAATGCTCTCTCCCCATTAGTCTATTAATGGGTCGATGACAGGAACTGTGCTGAGGTCAGTGTCACTGAGAGGACGAGCACAGAAAACATGCAATTTGTGTTTAGCTGCTGTTAGATTGTAGGAGAGGTGTTTACTCTTGGGTCCTGGGACTTTGCTGTGGTTTGTATAAAAATCAATCTTTTTTTATTAATATTTTACCACAAAGAATTAGTTGTGAAATCTGTAAACGCCACTCATCATTTAGGGTACAACAGCTCCGGTTTCACACAACACAATGTTGCGTATCCTCTTGGATCTTGAGCTCTGTTTTGTGTGCTTTTCCTGTCAGAGGAGAAGCCCACAGTTGTTCGAGATGGCTATCTGCTGTGTCCAGCTCCTCGTCTACAAGAAGTTGGACAGTAAGTCGTAGACACACACACACACACCTAAAACCATTACTGAGCTGTACTTAAAAAATGCCTTGTGTCAGGGATTAGTTAGATTGTGACAGGAAAACTTAAAAAAAATAATAAGTGCATAATTGCACAGTTTATCTTATTTTGATAAGCCATTTTAAATACCAAGCTCTGCCTTAACCTTGGCATTTATTTATAACAGTTATTATGAAATGCAAGAAATAAATAACCAAATACAAAAAAACAGAGCATTTGAGTGTTTGGTTATGGAGAAACATTATTCCCCAATCTAGGAATAATTTCAGGGTGCTGCACATACCAACAAGGTTCACATCTGCTTTTAAATAGAAAAAGGCCCACAGCGTCACAGATCATCCGCTTTACTTGACTTTGTGCATGAGGATCTTTCCCTTATATTCATCCTTTTTATTTTTATGTCAGACCCACCTGGAATGTTACTGAAAAGTTCAACCACTGGCTCATCCGACCAAAGCATACAGTTCTAGTTTAAGCCTCAGTAGAATTGAGCAAACTCACCATATTTACATCCATGATGGTTGGGAAGGAAAAGGCTTTCCAACCATCATGGCATCTAGATTTCATCTGAAAGTTAATTTGGAGACAGACAACCCCCCCCCCCCAATGCCATTCTGCTTCAGTTCTCTAACGGAGAGAGTTTTTAAATAAGTCTTTTACTCACTGTGCATGGATACAAGAAAAGCTTTGGTCTTCAACCAGTATGATGTGTCAGACTTCCAGTAATTTTAAGCTTTTTTTTTTATTTCTCTGATCGTTAATATAGTCAGGTTAAGGTTAAGTAGATGTTATCTTGAAGCTTTTTCCTGCCTTATGTGCAGTAGATTAACGCATCTGCCTTACTTGAATGGCTTGAAAGAAACAGGCCTATGTGTCACGTTATCCAAGAGAAAGATGATGTTTATTTAAATCATTTGACAATTTTAAAAGAAGTTTAAGCTACATTACAAATGTTGTGTGTGCTAATAACTGCAGCATTTATGTTTTTAATATTTCCCTTTCTTCTAGGTTGTCCTGGGTTTTTGTTTTCCAAAGATTATTGTAAACGTGCCAAATTATATCTTAAGTATATGTGGACACTTTGACACTTTTTTCCTCTCATTGAGGTCTCAGCAGTTTATTTCCCAACAATGAATGTTTTCCCAGGAGACACTGTTGGGGTAACGCGTCTGCTTCTTTAAATAATCTTTTCAGTGACTCTTGTTTGTTGATTACAGATCAGTTGAAGTGCTGATTAGCCTGAACAATGGACAGTCCTACATCTCTGCGCCCATCACCATACACGCCACCACATGCGTGGGTATCAATTTAAACTAAATAAAAACAACCTCTCTATGTGTAGGAGACAATCTGACATTTACATTCACAGAGACAGAACGTAGGCAGCACTGCTGTTTCTCTTTTTTTTTTAATCATGTTTACATAGTTGAAGAGAATGACGCATTTTTTGCCATGCTTGTTGCAGTCAAATGGGATCTGGGTGCTGTGGTTGCTGCTGGCTCTGTTGCTGTTACTGGCCCTTGGTTTATTTTGGTGGTTCTGGCCTCTCTGCTGCACTGTGGTAAGCTTATCGTCCCTTTATTTGCATATTCTTCATTTCATTAGGCTTTTTTTTTTGTAAAATGACAACCACACGCCTCTCTTCCGGTGTGCTGCTTTTCATTTGGTAATGATGCACATCCAATCGTCTTTTAAGTTACACGTCAGAGAACCAGATGAATTTGGGAGTTGGTTTGCTGAAACAGTAAACCGAATGCTCTTAGAAGTTAAAGCCAGAATGAAATTTTCCCTAACTACAGTTAAGAAAGCTGATTATAGTGTACCAATATGTTAATTAGGAGAGCTGATCTTGTAACATATGTATGAATAATTCACCAAGGTAAATTATTAATAAATCTAATATTCACACAGTTATTAGCACTTTGAAATGTGCCAACTACTGCGTAGACGGAGCAAATGAACAACTTCTATGCATGAGACAGCCACATTTGTTTTCGAGGCTGAGTTGTGTGAGAAACCTCCAGTTTTTAAAGATTCAAATCGGAATGTTGTCAAGTCAGTTCAATTAAATTTTATTTATATAGTGCCAGTTCACAACACGTCATCTCAAAGCACTTTACAAAGTCAGATTCAATCAAATCAACAAGCATATGATGCGTTTCAGTTCTTCCTTTTCACATTGAAATCATTCAGTTGTGGCTAATCTACACAATCATTGACATAATTGTCTATTATTTGTAATTTGTGTGCATTGTGAGCCGGCGTCTCACCAAAAATGCCCTTGTGGTAACACATAATGACAATAAAGATTCTTGAAATAAAATGGAACTGCAATGCTTTGGTCTGAATTCTTCGTTTTTGTAACCCACATTCCCCTGTTTCCCCCTGTTCTTAGGTGTATCTGAGAACAACTGGTTTTGGTGCTGTCCCTTTAAATCTAAAGGTAGCATTTCGCACCCTAGCCCCTTTCAGGTCGCAGAGGGTTCGATTCCCCCTGATTTTTGTCGTATGCTGAGGGGGGTGTAACGAACAGCCAAATATTTTGACTTGTAGCTTCAGCATCCTTCAACTGGGACTACAGAATCCCTCTGAGAAATAAAAATGCCGGTTTAGCAAAATTGGTAAGCCGGAAGAAAGTCCATGACCTTGTCTAGCAGCTCCGCGCAAATACTGTGATGTAATTGTTCAAAAAAACCTAATAAAAAACAGAGAAAACTGAACGGCTTGAAAAACATGACCAAAAATAATCTAAAGATACCTAAGCAGCTCTAGGACAGACTACATTCAAATGTTTTTTTCAGTCCTAGGGACTCCAAGTACACAACAAAATGTATTTAAGGGCTGAAAAAAGTGAATTTTGCATAATATGTACCCTTTAATGGCGGTTGTGTTTGTGTGATTTTAGTATACAAAGTCTTTTAACGCAGCTATCGGGCATATCCACGACAGTAAGACTGGATTTAGAGGCTGAGGGTCAGAAGAGATCTCGTGCTCTCAAAGACGCATTCTTGTGGTTAGGTCAATTTCCCCCAGGAGCTATATTTTCAGATTTCACAATGATGTCACACCCATGTTAACCATGTTTCAGTTGCAGTTTGGTAACTAATCGTGACTGAGCTGGCCACAATTAGCCATACAAGTTGGTAACAATGTACTGAACATTGTATCATGTTCAGTACCAAAAGGTTGCTCCATATCTGATTAATTTAGAGACACACACCTCCAGAAATGTCTAATACGGCACACATCGCAGGTTTTTCTAGATTAGACATCCATTTAGCACTTTGAGGTTGGAGCAGGAAAGCCTACAACTTTAAAAGTCGGATTTCCTTTTTAAAAATTCAAACTCTTAGAATTGAGACAATGAATAAAGGCAAAACCAATTGGTAGTTGTAGTTAGCGACCATTAGAAACACAACCCATCAACAATATATTTTTTCAACTTTTTAAGCATAAAAGCAGTTAAGAAACCACTTCATTAGCAGAGATTGAACATGCATGTGACAGATTGTATTAGATAAAACTAACGCAGCTCTCACTGTAACTTAATGTATGTGCACAGAAGCAACATTGGATTTAGAGCTGTGCTTGGTGAGTATTGCAGCTAAAATTAGCAATAAAAGCAGAAAAGAATAACCAGCATTTTTACATTTAAACACTTTCATCACGTTTACATTTCAGTGGCTGATTTAATGAGATATAAACTGTAAAGTAACAGTGAATGTCCAAGTCGGAAACCAGAGTGTTGGGTTGCTCCAGTTGATTTGTTTGATTTTGAACCCATAAACTACAATTTCCAACTACAATTAATATTATTAGAAATATTATTAGAACCTAGAAATACAGCCGTCAAATTAACAATGAAGCATACCATAAACCTGGCCTTACTTATCTTATCTACTACTTTTAGTGTTTGTTTTTTCAAAAGTAGTAATTTATAACTGCAGGTAAAAAGGTTGCTGCAGGTTGACATTTGAGCTACAGTAGAAACCCTTTTTTTTTTTTACCATTTTTCTTATTGTTTGGTTTTGTTTTCACACAGGTCATCAGGGACCCCCCTCCCTCTCGTCCCCCTCCTCCACCTCCTGTTTTTGTAAGTAAAAAAAAAAAAAAAGAGTACTTTCTGAAGAGCTGCCATGATTCAGGGCAGGGTTTTTAGCTCACGCTGCCATCTTGGCAGAAGTGATTGAGGGAGGATAATTTTGGGTGAACACAGAAGGAGCGTCGGTGGAGCTTGGGAGGCTGACAGGAAACGCTTTGGCAGATTTCGTTTGTTGCGCTCGAGCGAGAAAAACAGAAGCCTTTACATTTCGGTCATACATGGTAGAGATTAAGTTCTAGCCCGATATATCACAGTTGCAAGTTAGTATCTGTTGGCTTGGACTAAATCATAATTGTTTAAAAAAAAATCCTACATTTGGTATTTGTTTTGGGAATTTAAGAGTACAAAGTTGTGTAGATTTTTTTTCTCAAGCATTTTTTTGATGTTTTTTGTTGTGTTTACTAAGGAACCAGAGGAGGATCCTCTGCCCAAACACAAGTGGCCTACAGTGGATGCTTCGTACTATGGAGGAAGAGGTGCTGGAGGAATCAGACGCATGGAGGTGAACATTTTCATTTCTGAGCAGGAAAAACCTCTTTAGGGTTTATTTCTTTCAAATTTGTGACGTGAGACTAATGCAACCACTTGCTGTAGGTGAGATGGGGCCAGAAGGGATCCACAGAGGAAGGGTCGCGACTAGAAAAAGCCAAAAATGCCACAGTCACCATGCCAGAGGAAGTGGAAGAGCCCATCATTCCTCGCCCTCCACCAAGACCACCTCCTGTTTACAACCCCCCATCCCAAGCCAAATGGTACACTCCCATCAAGGTGAGACAGATCTATCCATACTGTCTCAGAACAATAAGTCAGGAGTTTGAGACTGGGAGATATAGCAACAATATGTTACGTGTAAGGTATTTAGTTAATCTAATGCAATGTTGAACTGTTAAAAAAAAAACATCCTTTTTTTTACCCTTTAGGGACGTATTGATGCCGTGCTGGCATTACTGAGAAGGCAGTACGACAGAGTGGCAATCATGAGGCCCACACCTCAGGACAAGGCAAGGGACCATCGCAGTACTTCACTACTAAACAAAATACAAATAAAACTGATGATTATGGATGCTTTTTCTAAGTTAGTCAGAACCATTGTTATTTGGCACAGATTGTCACAAATGCATTTGCTTTAGAAATAGAACAACCTCATTAATTTGCTAACAGACAGTAATTCAGCGTTAATCCTGATTATTATCACCCAGGTGGACAAATAACAGCTTTCTGCATCCACTTAGCTTGCTATAATTAGCAGTGAACGCCTGCACATATTGTCATCAAACACAGCTCACACAAACACTCTCCAGTGTAGGATTAGCTTTTTTGTTTTTTTGTGTTAGACTTGATGATAAAAATCCTTCTTTTCTCGACTTTTACCATCAGAATAGGGTAAAACATTGGTTGTTCAGATGAACAACCAATTTGTCATTCCCATCTTAAACCTGCTTCTTTTAGTCATCTATCTCTTGTTTAGGTAATTACTTTTTGTTGTATCTTTTTTTTTTTACTGTCTTTTAACCAAATTTTGAGATATCAATGGGACCATATAATTGTTCAACCCCAAAATGGAAAAGGTGAGTAATTTAGCAAGTGTGTACCATAACTGTATGTGAAAAAGCCTGACTTATAAGGTTTTTAAAGGTGTCAAATTGCATCCGAAAGGCACATTAAAATAAACCAGTCGAATGTTGTGTTCCATCAATGCTGCTAATGAAGCAGATTTAAGATATTGGACAAAAAGACCAGTGGAAAAGTCCAATGGTGCTTTTGGTTTGAGGACTGGGTACACTCATGCATTCTTCAAACACTTAATTGAATGAGAGGCTACTCTTGAATTTCGCTTATTTTTTTTATGTCGGGTTTGTAATTATGATCTTCTTGGTAACAGGGGAAGTTAGGCAGAAAACCACACTGATGATAATGTTTGCAGATGACATTGTGATCTACTGTGCTATGAAAAAAGTATTTGCTCCCTTACATATTGTGTCGGCACATAAATGTTTCAGATGATTAAATGCCCCTCTCATTTAATCATTAATTGACAGCGATTAACTACATTTAGGGTTTAGTTTTACTTGACTCATACTGTCTGACATGAAGTAAGCTAAGAGACCTAAAAAGCCACACATCATGCAACAAACTCATGAAATCTATGAATAAATTAGTTGCTGAACCCTATCAGTCTGGAAAGGGATACAAAGCCATTTTGTAAAGCTTTGAATCAGTGACAGCCATTAGCCACAGCAGTGGCCTAGTCAAAGTTGATTCTTTAATCCAACATAAAAATGCTGTGGTGTGACCCTTAACATGTTGCCTATGCTCAAAAACCTTATAGTGCCACTGAAGAAACAAAGGTAGACTGTATAGTTAGCTGCAATATATAAAAAGGTTAATGTTCAAAATGGTAGCGAGAACGGGTATATATGCTGATGACATTAAGATTGTTATTTGAAGTGACCCAAAATGGACAGGACAAATTATATCAAGCTCCAGTTGAACAGCTTGAAGGCGAAACTACAGGAGCAGGACCGAAATGGTCTGGGGATGTGCAAAAGAGAGATAGTAGATATTTAAAACAATCAATGATGAATACAAAGAAGGAAAAGAAGGAAAAAGCAACCAAAACATGTAGTTTTGATGTTGTGGCATTATGTTGACATGATAGCTCATAAAAAAACATGACTTAAGAGAATTGCATTAAAGACATTAGCTAATAAGATTGTGTTATGAAACTTGTCCTTTCTGTTGTCTTTTAGGGTCGCTGCATCAACTTTACCAGAGTTCGGTCTCACTGAGGTGGATCAACTTTAACTTCTCCAGTGTAGATTTTGTTTGCCAAAGATCAACAACACATACTTCCAGAAATGATTTTTGTGTTTGTAAATAAACATTAATAGGTAAAATCGGTGGTGTTACAGCATAATACATGTGTTAAAGTGTTTGTGTGTCAAAGGGAAAAAAACAAGCAAAGAAATAAATTCTGATATTCTGTTTATTTAAAAGAGAAAACGTCTCCTTTCACAAACATCTTCCATACAAGTACCCCGACCACATAAAAGGTACACAAAAAAAATCTTTAAAAAAATATAACAAAAATGACACATAGACAGTGTGCCTTTAAAAAACATGAAAAACGTAGCATTACTTTCACTCAAAGCTGGATATTAAGGGTTCTCTCTCACAGGTCTACAGGCAAGATAAAAAGGGGAAGGATCTTCTTTATACACACACACATCAGTATTTACTTCACTCTAAACAAATACTTGGTTTGCTTTTTAATAATACATGATCCGGTGTTGTAAAAGCTTACCATCACAGAGCGAGCCAACCTGCAACAAGCTCATTGGTGATTTAAAAAAAAAAAAAAAATAGTTTTAAGCTTCTGATACAAAATACAACATGACTTGAAAGAACAGACTCGTATGTACTAGAGTCACAGAATACTATAAAACACAGCACAGGGACACACAGTCAAGTGCATTTTGTTTGCATGATGCTGCCGCCACTTACGTAATGTAGCTTTACAAAGAGCCAAAGTGCGCACGTCGCAAGTTGTTTAAATGCAAATAATAGAGTGATCACGTGACTTTACCATCCAAATTAAGATGGATCAACTGTGGATGAGCATTAAAAAATGAATGGCTTGAAGGTACAGCCACACCACTTTCTAGAAGCTATTTAAAGGCTGTAGTTTGTAACACAAATCAATGGATTTTGGCTCTTCCTGTTTGTGTTTCCCATATCCATTGTATGCAAGCATAATGATGCAACCAAATGTGGTCAGCTCCATAACTCTTATGAAGCAAAACCTGTCCATTCAGCAGCTGTAAACATGTTGAGCATCCATCCGCTGGTACTTAGAAATAAACATCCACGCACATTTTCGCCTAATATCCTTTTTAGTGTATTTCTATCCAAGCTTCACAATGGAGTCCTGTCTCTGGCACTGACGCTCCTTGAAATCCCAAAGGGTTGGGGGAAAAAAAGGCTTAAGTTTATTGGTGAGGATGTTCCAAGCGGCATTCATTGTTCTGCAACAGCGTACTTAGGTCCAGAATGTAAACTTTGATCCTGGGAATACGAATCAAAAAGTATCTAAAGTCGAGAAAACCTCTTAAGAGCGGTTCTCTCGATGGAGAAGGGAAGATCTGCAAGTCAAAACAAAGAAGCAGCTTTTACTATACAGGCTGACTCGTTTTCTGATATTAATGGTTCAGAAATGTTTCTGCACTTACCTCAGAGACCTACGGCTATCTTTCTCCATGTTGTTTTCTGGTCCCTCACTCTCATAAGAGGCCAGGTGCAGCTCTGCAGCAAAAAGGCGAACTGAGCTTAATCTGCCAATGGCTTACAATTTACAGTTGTGTGATTTTTTTTTAAAAAGCGTTGAAGACTCGGACTGACCGTCTTCGGTGTATACAGCCGTGGTGACGAGGTACTGAAGAATGCGGCGGTCTCTGTCGAACGGACAAATCACCTGACGCCAAACCAGGAACTCGCTTACGTGCTTCGCCAGCTCCCACAGTTTCTGTGAAGATGCAGCGCCAAAACGTGAATGTGAGGGTTATGCATCTGAGAGGCTTCTAAAACACCAGGAAACCTGCACAGAGTTCCTACATATCTTAAAGCTTCAAACTTCCCAGCTTATGTTCCAGAGTTCTGTCTTTTTGAGACAAATTTTACGAATGCAACAATTTACTGTGACTCTATGGCAGACTGGAAGAAACAGAATGGATAGATGATAATGAAACATGGACGAATAAATGAAGGGAGGGATAGACGGATGAGGGGGAAACGTGAATTATGGATAAATGTTTGGATGGATGGCTAAACTGAGGCATGCATAATAAATAAAAGGACGGCTAAACGGAAGGATTGATGATGGATGAATGAATTACAGTTGGATAGATGGACAGATGAACTAATGAAGGAATTGACGGATAAACAGTGGGATGGACAGAAAGGCATAGATGGATGATTAACATAGATGGATATATAAAAGGATGAATGGATGATAAATAAACCCGGATTTTTTTCATGAACTGATGGACAAGAGATAAAAGATTTGAATAGGCAACTGGTAGCTAGTAAAATAGCAGTTGCATAATGGACAGATGATGAATAAACAGATGAATGGATGGAGAATCAAAAAATGGAGCGATGGATTGAGCAAATTGATGGATAAACAGAGGACAGATGATGAAGCATATTGATGGAGGGACCAAATGGCAGATAGATGTATGTATGAGTAAAAATACTGAATAAATGAACGGACAGAATTAAAATGGGAATTAAACTCATATATTTCCCATAATTGTCCACATCCAGAAAAAAGCTAGAAACCCTGTGTACAAAGCAGTTCGGCCATGGAGCTCCAGCTGAATGTTTCAAGATAAGTTTATTTTACCACAAACGCTTGGAGGTAAAATGTGTTACTTTCTTAGCCACAAGGGGGAGCTATTAGACCAAATGAGAACGTCACCTGTTTTTATTCTGAAAAACGTTTTGAACTAACCTCAAAGTTGATGTGTCCATTAGGCAGTCTGTTGGCGCAGCCTTCATTCAGGAAGTAGATGTCTTTAATGAGGAGACTGAAGAAAGGAATCACAATCTGCAGGAGATGATGGCTGATTTAGTTTTTAAAAGAGGAAGAGGCAGGTTTTCCTTTTTCTTTTTCAATGAGTAATGCATACAGGGCCCCCCTCACCTTCTCCTGGCTGCTATGTGCAGTCTCAGATCTCTGGGTGGCGCCACGGAGCGCGGTACGGTAGTTGCTGAAGTTACTAGACGGGTCCATCTGGTGCTGAATGAAGTCACAGCGGACGTCATCAGACACGTTTTATAAGACCTACAGCTGAGCTGAGAACTAAGGCATCTAATCTGCCAATTGCTGACGCGTGTGAATAATTTTTTTTTACCTCCAGGATTTCAAACTTGTCTGTGTTGACTTTATTCCAGGTTTTCTTCAGCCTGGCGACCGGACTCATGTTCATCCCAGCTGAGAGACAAAGGAGAAAGCGTTTAGGGAGACAGACCTAGGACAAAGAGCATGCTGCAGAGCTCCAGGCCTCCGCTAACTGAGTTTAGACTTCCCTAAACTGATTAAAGTCAGCCTAAACTCCAGCTGGCACTGCATTTGTTGGCTTTAGTCAATTTAATGGCTCCGATATACAAAGATACTTAGGCAGTAACGGCGGATTCTTTCTTTGCTATATTTTACAGCAAGAAACAAAAGAACGAGGAGGTATTGATACAGATTCTTTACAAAAAAACGGATCAGGTACTCACTGATGATGGCCATGAGGGAGTTAAAGTTGCCGATGTTGAAACACTCCTGAGCCACGTCGATGAAGAACTCTATGATGCGCGCTCTGTGTTTCTTCTTTGTGGGCTTATATAAGAAAAAAGAAAGAAAAAGACTAAAAACATGTTGCTAAATATGTAGAAAAAAAGGTTAATCTCCATGTAAAAAGGTTTACGTGTAATTTAGTTTTTGTCAGGCAACAATTTAAGGTCTGATGATGATGTGGCGTTAGATTAGATAATGGATCTTAAAGTTTTAAAGGTAAAAAAAAAAACTTCAGAAAAAAAAAACTGAATGACTCGTGTCAGTCAAGTAAAGAAAAACAAAAATGTGTTGTCCCTCTTTCACACACAGATTGTTCAATGAATCAGTCCATTAATGCAACTCACTATGTGCATGCAGTCCACAGGACGATAAATACACGTCCCCAAAGTCAAACACAGACGTGGAAACATCATGGTTGGAGTGTACAGAATGACAACACTGCACTGAGAGGCCAATCAATAGCGCCAGATATTGGAAAATTTAAAACAAGAACCTTTTTAACTCAGAACGCTGAGTATGGGTCATAAAGAGGTTTTCTGGCATGGCTAAGACCCAACGGACACGAAGTTCAGGGAGTCTCCAGAACGCAAGTTTAAGCTGGTAAGGAGTACCCCAAAATAACATTTTGGTCATTCTTGGGGTCTTTTTTAGCTACTATTTTGTCTGTCAACATTAAAATGAAGCAAATGGCCACGTACCATACAGATCTCCGTGGCCACTAGGTAGCTGAGCCTGTTGAACCAGTTGACGTAGGCCTCCAGGTTGCTTGTTTTACGTTTTCGGAAGAAACCCTGAAAAGGAGGAATGGATGAAGAGAAAGACACCATGAACACAACGCCTGGTTTGCAAACATTTAAAAAAAGAGCCTAGAAAGAAACTCTTCCTGAAGGATTCTTAGAGGAAGGAGGCTAAAGTAACGTCTGTATAGACACAAAGACATACTAGTAAAATGATTAAATCTTTTTAATAGTTGTGTTCTGTTACAGGTAAAGATTTGACATTTTATCTTATATTAAACATTAATAAATCACAACCAGTCTTTCTAATGTTTTTCAAAGCACGTGACTGTTTGGATGACAGTAAGATAACTAAATTGTAAACAGTTTATAGGGTGTGACAGAACCGTGTTGGACCGACCCAACCCATCCCAACCTGAATAGATTAGGTACTAATGGAAAAGAGGCAATGGTGTCCTCAGAATAACAGCTACAAAGCAGCTAAACTCTAAAACACAGACTGATAATGGGTAGAAAAGTGAGATTTTTAGCTGCTTCCATTCACTGCTGTTTTACAACCACCTCCATCTGCTTGGGTGGGATTGTTGGAAGAAACGGGAGTCCTTGTGTTTGGGGTTTTGTACATAATACCATCAGTCTTTGGCATCTTTCGACTGATTTCATAAAAGTTTTAAGCTCAATTTGTTACTTTCATGATTTTCTTTACACATTTTTCAAATTCGGGGCATTAAAATTAATATAACTGCTGTGAGAAGGTAGTAAAAGTGAGAATACTTGCTCCTTAATAAACAGTCCTCAACTAAACCCGCACACAGAATCAATCTATTGAGCATCATCTCCTTGTTTCCCAGTAGTTTTGCTCATAAATGTGACAAAGCAGGCTATTGCTCTTCCATAATGTTCTTTCTTAATAGCTCTTGACCAATGCAACCTGTTTGCCGTCACACTCCGACGCGTCCCTTATTGTCCACACATGGTTTTCGGGTCCCTTGGTTTCCCATAAAACACGTGGTTTCTAATGTGGCAAACCTGCTTTCCAAAGCTCCTCTTACATAAATAAACATTATAAAAGCTCCGTATAAATAAACCGGACCCGGCCGCGATGATGCAATCCCAGAGGTTTACGGCTCTACTAAAAGCTTACGCAACACCGGCATCCCACTCCACTCCAAACTCCCCCCTCTCTACACCTCAGGACCCCTTTTTCAGTGACTCAGCTGCTCTTTTCCACAAAGTGGCTCTTATATAACTGCAGCAGAGCAGGTGGGAGCACAGCAGCGGCAAACGCCGACTGAGAGCGACCCTTCAGCTGATTTCTAGGATCTCTCGTGGTGGAAAAAGAACCTTCTCTCGGATGCACTGAGACATATGCGGCGAGGCTCTCATTGTTGTTTCAGACGTTTTCAAGAGCCGAGATAAATATACTACAGAAAGCTGAACAAGTCTCCCTCTATCTACCACAAGACTCTTTCATGTGGCTCCCGTCGCAAATTAACTCAAACCGGAGCCGACCGCAACACTCAAAGCAGGCCCAGAAAAACGATTCAAATCAAAAATAATATCAGACGACTTAAAAATAACAACAATGTGTGGTTCTTCTGGGTCAGAACTTTGATGTTGATAATTATAAACAGGCCGTTTTGCTTTATTCTCGAGTTGTCTTTATATAGACAAACAGTAAGATACGCATATAGTTTTTTTTGGGAAACCCCAATTGTCTCCTGCTGAAAGTTAAAAGAAAATACTATCCAAGCTGCTCTGAGCTGCGTTTAGAATAAAATGTGTGAAAACCTAACAGGACTGCACTAGAAATCGCACTTGCGCGAAATATTTGGTCAGAAACAAACCAGATCTCATGCCAATGCAAAAGCACAGTATCTTGCAAAAAATAATTATACTCAACCTTTCATACATTTTATCATAATTACAACTGCAAATTTTATCTAGCTTTTCCCCAAAGTAGAGATCTGTTGCTGCAGACGGAAAGGAAGACGACACATGGCTTCCATCTAGAAAAAAATGGAGAGAGGATGACACAATCTATAGGCATCTACAGAGGCCCAAGTTAACCCTAGAGGAGAGGCAGACATCTACAGCTCAGTTGGGAGAATCTGATCTCCACAAATTTCGGCTTTTATGGGAAAGTGGCGAGAAAAAAAAGTCACCAAAGATCCCTTTTAAATCTTTTCACAAGCTTTGGACGCTGTAAATATGTGTAAGAGGGTCCTCCGATCCGACCGAAATGTAGATTTCTGGCCAAGAACCGGACAAACCATTTCCATCGTTAAACATGGTGGTGGCAGCATTGTGATGTGGGAATGCATTTTTCTCGGCAGGAACAGTGAAACTGGCCAGGGGCGGATTGGGAGATGGTTGGAGTTTATTACACGGCAGTTCTGAAGGCCGCAACTGACATTAGGACCAAGGTTGACTTTCCATCAAGACAAAGACTATATGAGCATAAACCAGAGGTAAAATGGCTTAGACAAAGGCATAGTCAGGTGTTCGCATGGAGCAGTCAAAGTCCAGACCTAAATGCGACTGGGAATATGTGGCAATACTTGAAAACTGACTTACATTATTTTCATCTGTGGAAAAAATGGAGCAGCTGCACCATGTACAAAGATCCGGCGTTCAACCCCTGGCCCCAGTCTACTTCTTAATGTCTTCCCTTTCTCTTTCAGCGCCTTATCTTATCGTATTGCTGTAAACAACTTGACATCTAGGTTTCCCCCCCCCCCCCCTTCCTTTCACAAAGAACAACTATGCTGGGCCGTTCAATCACACAAAATGTTTCCACTCAGCTTTACCTTGTGGTTTTCCAGAGGATCCTTCATGGCGAAGGACTGGATGAACTCCTCAGGACCGATGAAGCTCAGTCTGTCCTGAAGGCAGACATCAGGCAGAGGAAAGTCAGAGGCAGGACAACGGTAACAGTAAAACAAATCCATGTGAGCCTTTTGAAAGTTAATATATGCATTCCAACTCCTACACCACCGGAATCTCTGTTTTATATAATAAAGACAATAAAGAAACGTGTTTTATCTAGATGTCAACCCAAAAACCTTAATTTGTCATGTTAAAAAACGTTTTGCCTGGACCAAACTCCTTTATTTACAACCCACAAAGCTCGGACAGAACTAGTGAAAAACGATCTGAGTCTTTTTTTCAATCCTAACATTAAATCATCCCACCTCTTACCAATTCAATGTGCGTCAGCTGCTGAGCGAGGACGAAAGGGTCGTCGCACACGCTCAGTATGTCGGCCCTTTGAGCTGAAGCCTGTTTAGTCTTCAGGGAAGCCGGCCGCTCCTGCGCCGCGGCGTTGAGCGCGGCCACGGCCTCCTCGTACTGCCCGAGGGCCGACAGGCGCTTGATGAGACGCTGGGTCATCTGCTGCATGGCCCGCCACGAATACTGGAGGCACACGCAAACACACAGAGGCACGTATGAGCTCATCAAATGGCCAGGGACTTCTAGGATGGATCTTTAGACATTAGGATACAGAGTAAAATGTGTAATGAAACAGTTCAGACAGATGGACGGATGGATCTTATTTCCAGACTGCAAGACTGCTGTCTTAACCTGATCCTAGCCAGATGAATTTCGTTCCGCTTAGCTCCGCCTATCTTCACTCATCCATCTGGGACATCGCCCATAGAGAGTGATTTCTTCAACCAATTTTATTGTCCAGCCAATCAGGATGCAGGGCTGGAGTTTCATAGATGTGACGTAGTGGAGAAGCGACCGTTTTGATTCAGACAACAATGGCGGCTCGCATCGAGGAAGCAAGCGTTAACATTGATGCTGCTATTTCTTCCGTGTTGTCCAATCTACCTAATATTGTTTCATTTAAGGAACATCAGAGAACGGCTCTGAAGGCTTTTGTTGGTGGAAACGATGTTTTCGCCCTTCTCCCGACCGGATTTGGCAAGTTTTGTTTTCCGGGGCGCGCACATGGCGGAGCGGTTAGCGCAAACCATATTAGGAGGCCTTTAGTCCTCGACGCGGTCGGCCCGGGATCGACTCCGACCCGCAGCGCTTTGCCGCCTGTCTTCCCCCCCCCCCTTCCTGTCAGCTCACTGTCAATAAAACGCGTGCCACTAGAGCCGCAAACACATTAAAAAAAAAAAAAAGTTTTGTTTTTTCCTGCGTCGCTCTCACAGCGTCACAGGTTAGCTTCGGTATGAGTGGTTGAAATAGCACGTTGATAAAGATGACAGACAAGTGGCTTATCCAATCATATGCAAGGATTTTTGATAAGGCCCAGCCTTCAGTAAAGGCAATTCCTGTGGAGATGTCCCAGATGGATGTGAGTGAAGCTAGGCGGAGCGACATACATCTGGCTAGGGTCAGGTTACCCCCGTCTAGCTGTCGCTTCAAAAGTTCCTCTTCTTACCTCGTCCCCTCGGGCCACGTGGAGCGTCATGTCCTTCAGGCAGCGCATCATCCGGTCGTCTCTGAAGTCATACGGGAAGGTTTCCGTCCACTCCGTCAGCAGCTGGACCAGCTTGGGCGCCACCTCACGAAATCGGATCTGAAGGGAGAGCACAGAGGGAATCCGATGACGTCGTGAGAGAATTTAAAAAGCTGTTGTGTGTGAATATGACTTTGCAAATAAAGGCAGCCGGGGGCTGTCGCTCTGGTGTCTGAATTCGGCTCAAATCCCTGCAGCTACTTCAGCGTGATGGCTTCTTTTTTTTTTCTTTTTTTTACAGTCCTGTGTTTGTTGGTGGGAGTGAAACTGTGTGGGCCCGAGCGAGAGTGACGGCGTGCGAAATAAATACACCTGCACGCCTGAGCCTTTTTGTGTGCGTGCGGAGGTCCGCCCACCTTATCCAGCAGGGCGTCTCCGGACCGCTGCTGCTCCACGCACAGGTGACAAACCCTGGTCATGAGCTCGTACGGGTGCAGGAAGAGGCGCGAACTCAGCAGGAAGGTGAACACGTACGACCTCTAAAGAGCAAAGAGACAAAACAGGCTTTAAAAAAAAAAAGTTTAGGAAAACAGGATGTTTTATAGCTACTGCAAATCATTTATCGCATCATCCTTAAAACAAAAAAAAAAAATAGAACGGCTACATACATCGGGGTAATAATCCACGGTGGGAACCAGGTGCTGGATGAGCGCCTCGAGGGAAGCTGAAACCAAGCTGTTGTCGTGGTAACACATCTCCCCGTAGCTGGTGGCGACGCCGTGGCCGTAGAGCCGGGCTTTCGCGGCGGCGCCGTTGGTGCGGCACGAGTGCTCGCTGCTGCAGCTGCTGCTGGTGTGGCGGTACGCTCGGCCCGGGCAGGAAGTGCTGTGCTGGCGAGGACTGTGGGGCTGCGGCGAGGAGTACGGGTTCTCCGAGATCGCATAGCTGCTGCCGTAGTGGTGCTCCTTGGTGCTGCCGGAGGACACGGAGGTGGTCCGGTACGCGCAGTGAGGCTGCGGCACGTCGTAAGGGTTTTCGGTCGGCGAGTAGGCGCCGTTGTAGACGTTGTCTCTGGACGGTTTGGGGCCGGAGCCGCCGTGGTACGGGCTGGAAGGCTGAACGTGGTTATTGTTGCTGTACGAAGGGCAGGAGTTGAACTTTCCCGCGTAAGGGGTCGTGGGCGGCATGGTAGCCTTTCAGAGGAGAAGAAGAGACACAAATATGAAGATTTTAGAGGCGAGATTAACAACTGAGAGAAAAAAATAAAACAATGCTTTCTGTCCGTTGCGACGCTGGTTGTAAACAGCAGTGTCCACTTATGCTGGGCCTGAAAGAAGTTATAAAAGCAGTGGTTCTTTTCCACTTTCAAGACTCACTAACGTAAAGCATATTGCGTCATCGTTAAAAGTGCACCGAAACAACCTTTTACTGGTCAATACAAATGTTTTGGTTTTTGTTTTAGGAGCCAGCTGTTAATTCTAAATGGATTACTTGCTTTAATTCAACAAACACATTTACCAAAACTGGGGAAATGTTGATCTACCCATTCATTGTTGAAGGACAACATCTCTCTTTAAATTTGTGAGCCTTCTTCAGACAGACTACTTTAAAATCAGTTAGCATTTAAGGCTCAACCAAATTCTTATGAACAGTATGAGGATCAGGATTGAATCTGATTGTGTTTGACAGGATCTGAAACGGACGACAGGGTTGAATTTAACTGGAATTTTCCGTCTTGATTCGAATCAGACTCTGTAGGCCTATAAATAAATGTAACTGAATTAAAGTAAAGGTGATAAATACATTTCACCCTGGCATTAGCTGCCCCAGATGTGTTTAGACTCTGTGTTAGAACCATAGAGGTGTGTTGGCTTAAAAAAATAAAAAAAAACACTTGTTATGCTCACACTCTTCATGCTATGTTGAAAATGCGCGAGCAAAAAAGGGGAACTAACTAAGCATGTATTGTGAAAACGTGTAAAGAGCTCGCCCTATTTTTTCTTTCAATGAGAGTATAACGTTTGTGGGTGAAAGGGTGGAGGATATGTCAAAACACAATTTTTGCAAGACATTTTGATCGCTAACATAAGAGCTGTTGAACTGAGCAAAATCCTTTCTTTTTTTTAAAAACCATCTATTTCTTTTTTTTTTAATGGCCAACCATTTCCTCAAAACCTAAAAGCTGACGCGTTAAACTGTGTTTTCTTTTAGGTTTAATACTAGCTTAATTGCAGCAAACCAAAGTTATAATACCACGTTCTCATCACACCATTTAATCCAGCTGTATTTAATGTATTACTTTTGTTGTCGACTGACTATCCTTCAGTCAACACGCAGACAAAGCTAATTTCTACAGCCCCGGCTGCAGATTTCCTGCTGCTACTATCCCAGTCCACCTCATTCCCTGGGAATGTGCTTGATGTTTAAACTGCATTCAGCCATTGTGAAAGTATCTCGCTGCGTCTCTCAGAGCCGAGAGCTTAGCAAGTGTCTGTGATGATAATCACACTTAATCGCATAATTTTAGTCGTCCTCTGTTTATTTTTTAGCCCTATCAACCGTCTATTGATGCAGCTTTGTGGAAGAGTTCCTCCAACTACTCTATTTGCTGGGAATTTCAGAAATTGGGCTTTTAAGACATTTCTGCTCCACATTTCTGCTCCACCCTGTTTTACTGTATCTTTCAACACATTCTTGAAGTTGACTCGTTGGCAGCAGTGCAGCGCAACAAATGGATGATCTCTCAAGTCAGCATCAGCAATGATTTATTTATTTTTTTGTCTTAATGGTTAAGGTAATTGGATCTGAGGTTGGTAGGCTGATCCCAGATCGCCACCGGAACGTGCTTTTGGCTCTGGAGCCATCTTTATCCTGCTACTGTCGTATGTCCATGAATCACATGTATGTAAGTTATGTCTCAAACAGTGGCAGATACACACGCGTGTGCCAGAAAAATAAAAATAAAAAACCCCGCAGGAATCCAGCAGAGTTGTGTTTGTCCATGACAGCGCCAACAGTGGAGTGTCTGCCTCGGCCAACATCTTACACACTCTCACACACACCCTCATCCACCGTGGCGCCTTGCCCCAATGCCAGTATAATCCAGACTCCCCGTACACACATAAGTTGAGTGGAGCAACGCAAACATGCAGACACACACACATCCACACATCCACAAGGATACCACAGCTTCTGGCGTCCTGCCTGAGTAGGCCAGTCCAACTCTAAAACGCTGTGATCTCAGCCTGCTGTTCACCTTCTGAGTCGGTTTAAAGATCACAGCGCTTTTTGCATTAAAAACAAAGTCAAAGGCGTTCACGTCGAGATAAGAGCCCAACGGGTGATATTTTTCTCTGTCTACCCTCTCTGTGTTTATGTTTTCAGAGAAAGCAAAGGGGAAACACGTCTCGGAACCCGAAACCAGCGGTGATCTTTCCAGACCCACTTCCTGCATAGTTGACCCCCTTTTTGGTTGCTGTGGCTTCCACTCTGCGGTGCTGAAATTGCACTCTTTCTAAATCATAGGTTGGATTCCCTGTGGACAGATTAAAAATGGCATTGGGAAAATAGTTTCATATTAAAGGGGATTGTTTGCATTCGCTCGCTTGCAAACGTTGAAAGTGCAGTCTTATGACTTGGTTTGATGTGGGGAAGGCAGAAATGCCTTTCGTCAGTACTGGACATGCACCAATCGAAGGTTTGTGGGAAAAATCCGATGACATTTTTTTTGTAAACCTTCGATCTGCCAATACTGGTTTAAAACAATTCAGATTTCTCTTTATTCTCACAATATAAGATGTAAGAACAACAATAAAAAACTGTAACCTCCCAAAAGTTGACAAAACGATTGACATTTTCAACTGTCCTAGCATCTTAGCTGTTAGCGTAGTTAGCTTGGCTAGCATTACTAAAACTGCAGAGCTTGGAGATTTCAAAAACGCTGGCAACATTGTTTCAATCCAGCGTGTTCCACTGCACAGAGGACGAAAGCCAAAACTATAAAAAAAAACAACAACTTGGCTTTTCTTCGTTCAGCCTTCCTGTTATCTGCTGGAATTCTTGCTCTCTTTCGTAGCCTGAATGAGCACTAGCCGTGTCAACATCAGATAGAGAGTATATAGTTCCCTCACTGATACTGATTCTTTTTCTCTTGGTAAATGTATTCCTACCAGAGAGCATTGTTGTTATTTGGACCTGGAAACATTTACTGACAGGAAACAGACAGGAATTCAGAGTTTCCAACCACCCAATCACCAATCTGGTCCGGTAAAGCTAAAAATCTGCTACATCTGGTCAAAAGCTAATTTCTCAATTAACCTCTCTATACAGAACTAAAACGATTTGCATCCTATTTGGTATTTTTAATTAATTTTAAATAACAAATCCTGCCCACCCCCCGGTTTAGTTATTTCTATTACTTTTTGTTTTATGAGTACCTTTTTATTCTGGTGCACCATCTTTAGGGTGTGCACAGTCAGTGTGGTTTCAAAACATCCATGGTGAATTGCAAAGACCAACGGGCTGGTGGGGGTTTTATAACAAAAGAGGTATTATCTCTCATGTCATGGCATTAACAAAAACACAAAGACCCCCAGGAGGAGATCAGAAGAGATCAGAGCACACAGGACACCCAGCAGCTTTAACACACTCTACTGCCACCCTGGCTCTACATGAGTCAAGCCTGGGATCACTTTTTTTTCGATCAGTCAAACCTCAGTGTGAGGCCCGGTGCACACGACAACGATCCATTAAAAACAGGATTGTTTTTCCGTGTCTGTTGACACGACAATGACAATGTTATATCTTGATGTGTACAACACACTAGGAGGAATGCAAAAAAACTGTAATTTCTCAGCCATGCCACTAGTGGGCAGTATGTTCTTTGCGACACCACAACGTGTTTATGCGTACAAACACTCCCTGCTTAAAAAAGGGACCGCCACTAAAACTTTTAGAACAGCAGAGACTCAGATGCTTATATGGAGACGGAGGTTCAACGATTGATTCAGGTGACTTTGAGTTATCAAATCACCACCGTGGTTTTTAAACTGGTCGGCATCTGATAAATTGTGCACATGCACATTTATCTCTACTGATCATACGACACTTTTGCCAGGTCTTACCCATACAGGCAGGTTCCATTTTTTCCTGTGTACACACGACAACGGAGGCCAGGTTGTTTTTGAGGCCGTCAACCCGGGAAGCCATTTTCAAATTGTGCCGTCGTCAAAGGAAACGTGCACAGTTGTGGTGTACACAAACTGTAGAGAACGCAACAAAACTTTTCTGCTTTAACCAAAAGGCAGAAAAGCTTTGCCCGTGTTCACAGGGCCTCAGTTAAAAACTCCTAATCTACTCTTAATGTATAGGTGCGGAAGAATTGCCCTGGTGTGCTCTTCCATAGGAGTGTCTCCAAACCGACATGTTGACTTAGGCGTTTCATGAACCTCAAGGACAGACAGCAGCAACTCCAGAAGTTGTGCAAAACAGACGTTGAGGTTTTTGCATTTATGCACACACAGCACTGACCGACAGCAAAACATTGCACTCATGAAAAATAGCATGCAGGCAGTCTGCGGCTACCTCGGGCATTCCGAGCTAAGCTTTTTCACCGTACACGCTGACCAAAAACAAAAACTGTTTGTGCAAGACTTCCGATCAAATCAAAGTAAGAAACATTCTCTAGGCTTTCAACCACTTGTGAAGCCGTATAAAGGCTGGACGCTCTGTAACCAAGTTTATCTGAAAGCAGAATGCAGTTTAATTAGTTCGACAGAAACCTCTGCCCTCTATGTAGCAAAGGTTGACACGCCGCAAACACTTGGGAAGTTTCTGGGATTGAAGGAACAGTGTGCATCTGATAAGAGTAGCTGTAAAACAGTTTGTCAGATTGGAAACAGGTCAACGTAGAGCGCTATCTCTCTGCTGTACTCTGCACCTGATGTACTTTGACACTAATAAGACACAGCAGGTATGGGGTGTGAGGAAGGACCGCATTCTAGACTGAAGGACATTCCTAAGTCAGCCTTGTGTGAATAAACAAGGCTAAAGATCAACCTGGGTTTGTATCACATGCAGGATTTTTCATGCAATGCTGCAAAATAAAGTTTTACAGGTACTGTACATGTATCCGTAAAACTGAAGGAAACTAAGAGTTTCTCTTCTATCTCATTAGTGACGACATTTGACATTATAAAAACACTGGAGAAAGACGAGAGCCTCATTTGTAATTCATTTTGTCAGAACTGAAAATTTGTACGCTGGTAATGCTACCTATAATTACCACAAACTAACCCGAAAATCAGGTCTAACTTTTACTATTACTCCTCCTTTTTTAAAACGCTGACACTATTCGCTGGATTATTTGTTAGTTTTCATTGATATGCTTTTGGTACCACCAAAATATTTAAGCTATCAAGCACAGACAAATTCATATTGTTTTAATGTGATCTATATAAAGCTAGTAAATCTGGTAAATGGGGCTAAGCTACTGATTTTGAGTAGAAAATACAAAACCAAAAATAAAAAATTTAAGCCATCTTTATTTTTTTCATCGTCATCTAAGAGCAACACAAGCCACATAAATCTGTGCTGCTAAACTGTTAAGTAATGTATCAACCAAATCAGGGTCAACAGAAGAGTTCAGAGGTCAAAACACATTTAAGAGTGAAGCAGGTTTTGCCTGTTATTCCTGCTTTTGGTCTTGCACAGAACACAAACCTGTTAAATCTGGTTAAAAACATTAAAATCAGTAGAAATCTTTCCAAGGTTTTGATCTCATTCTAACAACTGATGCGCTAAACAATCAACCAGAAGTCAAAATCGGCCGATTTTTTTTGTTTGATAAACAGGTTTAATGTTGAGATTGAAACTTTTTATTTCTAAATTGTCCAAGTCAGGTATTTAAGGCTACTTTTAGAGTCTAATTACAAAAGTTCAAGACACAAGGCCTTTAATAAGTAACCTTATTAAAGTAAACCCACTGACTGTAAAAACAATCGAATGAATGGGTGGATTAACATTTCCCCTGTTTTGGTAAATGTGTTTATTGAATTAAAGCAACTAATCCATTCAGAATTAACAGCTGACTCCTAAAAAAACAAAAACAAAACATTGGTATTGACCAGTAAAAGGTTGTTCGGTGCACTTTTAACGATGACGCAATATGCTTTACGTTAGTGAGTCTAAAAGATAGAACATCAAAAGAGCTTCACAGAGACGGGTTTATTTTTGCGTGGTGCTCAGCTGAAACGCAGAAACAACCACTTACTTCCACCTACGCATTTGTGTGTTTGAGGGTTGTTGTTTTTTTTGTTTTTTTAACTTAACACTGCTTTAACAGCCCCGCTAAGGCTCACAGCCAATTCATCATCCAGCTTTCACGCGTCATCCATGTAATGGGCGAAGTAACTCTACGAAAATAACGAGGAAACAGCCCAGAGCCCAAACAAACGCTTGAGGAAGTGCGTCGGGTCAGAAGGAGGGGCCCCCACAGCCACTTCTGTCAGAGCCGGTGACCACTACACCAATCTGATAAAAGAACCAGAGCCCAAACCAGATTTGCTGATAAGCAGGTTATCCTGCAGCGCATTCAAGCATGGATTACCTTGTGGGCTCCTAATGCATGCTCTCAGGTTTGTATCACAAACACACCTGCTGTTCAGATCATCTGGTAGGCTAGTACAGCATTAACCCAGAGCCAGAAAAGGATAAAGACACTTTATCTCCTCGGCTGCTGGGATCTAAGCTCTCTCACATTCTATCTTGTCTATAAACCTGATTCAGGGCTCCTAAGGAGGAAAAAAAAAAAAACATCACAGTAAAACAATTCCGTAGTTTGTCAGCTTCAAACGTCTCCGCAATTGCTGCAACATTCTGGACATTGAAATGGTTTAACACTTATCTGGTTGTATGTCAGCTAAAAACCATGAACCAAGATCCTTTCCGTTGCTTTTTGGATTTCCAAAACCAGCTCAAAAGCCGAAGGTATGAAATGCGACGGAAAAGAAGTTAAGTTGCGACGCGGTAAATCAAAAACAGAAGAAAGCATTTAAATATAAATTGATGTAAAAAAAAAAAAAAAAAAAAAAAGACCTTTATTTTGTCAGGAAGATCTTTTCTTTTGTCTTTAAGATGCTGATATAAAAAAAACAGGGTTTGGGAACGATTCAGTTTCAGACTTGGAAAAACAATGCATTCGAATGCCGTACTTTTCCAGAAGTTTGCGGATTGAAACCTGTTGAAAATTTCCAACACACAATTCCTACTGCTTCTTTCGATGAGATGCCAGGGAAACTGCTGAAATAACCAGGGGTTTCTCTACAGTAGGGAGCGCAAACACAGCCCAGACCCTCCCCCACTTGTTTCTGCGCACACAAAAAAAAAAGCTGAAACGCAATAAGCGCTGGAAGACGACTACTATGTACTGGGTTTTCATTCTAGATGTTTTGCTTACGTCTTTACATTGAAATGAGATACATGCTATGCATACTATTAATATAACTGGATTAGTCAGTATGTCAAGTTTAGCTAACTAACTTCAGAAATTATTACATGAAAGATTGTGACTTTGAGAGATGAGACAGCAATGATATAATGACTGGGTATCATGGGCCAAAAATAAGATCTCTGTACTTTTAGGCTGAATGCCGATATATAATATTTATCTCGATACGGATTTCTTTTCATAAAGTAATTATAAAAAGGCATCTCTGAATCAAAGCTTTATCCAAAATGTCCCACAGTCATGCATGACAGCATAATAGTGTAATTATAACGCAACATAGAGCATATAGTCTCATGTTATCTAGATATTTTTTTATATTACCCAGCCCTGAATGATATAATTGTTTTCTAATCTGATGGGACTCCCGTTTGCCTCAGTAGCACCAATAAATAATGTTAGGCTGGCTGGAGCGAAACTGGAAGATGCTTGAAGCTGGCACACTGAAAGAGGGAGTAAAGCTTTTTCTTTTTTTTATTTATTCTGTTTTTTCAAAGATAATCTGGCTAAACATGAAGCTTCACACACATTTTTTTCCATTATTATTCCCCTGGAGATACATACACACTCGCAATCTGCAAGTTTCTCTCTCACAGAGCAGACCACACACAAGCCCGCTCCACATTAGGAGCTTCTTTACTGAGTCATAACAGTAAAACAGAGAGAAAAAAGCTAAAAGCTGACTGTGGAGAACCCATGCTGTGCGACCACAGGTGCTGGGTGAGTAATGTTTGCTTCTGTCTGACTGCCAGCCTAATTCTGAACACGCATGGGCGGTAAACAATAACAACAACAAATGCAGCGGCTCCACAGGGGAGAAAATGGACTTTATCATCGGGAGATGATCCCATTTTTTATTTTTTTATTGTTTTTATTGCAAAGAGAATGAAAACTGTGCGAAACATTTTTAACTCACGCTGTTTTTTTTTGTTTTGTTTTGTTTTTTTATATATATTATGCCCTTTGGTGAAACTTAATTTTATTTAAAAAGTAAATAACACTTCAAAAAGTACATTTTCTACTAATGCAGATCTAATTGTATTAAAGTAAAAACGCTATAACGCGGTAGGTACAGCAGTACAACACTCTAGCAAAAAAAAAAAAAAAAACTTACCTCTTGCTGTGGCGCTAAGAGTCCGAATAAAAGCGCGTAAACTCGTCGAAATGCAAAACAAAAAAAAGAAAAACAGACTATTTGCGCTATCTAGTCTTTCTCACTATCGCGATTAGTCTAGCAGCAACGTGTCCGTGCGGCACTCCTCTCCATTGTGTGTCTCACTCTCCGCTCCTGATTTTTTGAGTCAATTATTTAAACCAGCAGGGCTGTGTTGACTGAGCCCCACAAAGCGAGACGTATTCAAATGACTTCACCAGAGCCGGGAAAACCGGCCAATCAGCGGACAGGGGCGGTAGCCTCAAAGGAATGCTCCGACCAATACTGGAGGAGCAGGCAAAAAGAAGCAGAAAAAAATCTAAATCTACAACCTCTGATTGGCTGAACGTCTGCTCGGCTTGGTTCGGTGTTTGCTGGGCCGAAAGAGGAGCTGGTGTTTTTGTTGGAGAGCTGAAAAATGGGAGGTGTAAGGTTTCCCCCCAGGAATGCGTTTCTGTGTGTGGATGTGTGGTGGTCTCGGTGACTTAAAAGTCAAAAGGCTGCTCGTGAGGCAGCTTTTGAGAGACAGGCCACAGCAAACTAGTGCATGGTTGTAAAACGGAATGAAAGAGACACATGGTTTTCAAAATGTTTGTAAAATAACGCGTAGTTTGAATATTTAGCCCCCCACCCCCCCTGAGTCCATACTTTTTTAGAAGCACCTTTCGCTGCAGTTACAGCTCCCAAGTCTTTTTTGGGTTTGTCTCTACCAGTCCTGCTTAGCGCATGGCATGCAGATACTGAATAAGTTGCCCGTTCTCTCAGTCAGAGCGCATAAAAAAGTGTGCAAAATTAAATTTTCAAGTATTACCACAGTTTCTTTATTGGTATTTTTCAGGAAGGTGGATGGCTGAGCCCTGCACCCAAAGAAAGGAATGCCCACAGCATGATCGATTTTTTTTAAATCATTTCAAATATTCCTTTTTTGTTGTTATAGTATCCCAAAAAAAACTAATAATAACAAGCAAGCATTGCTCTGGGATCCTGAAAAGATTAGTGTGAAAATCATTCAAAACATAAACTATTTTGCATAGCTATTTAAAAGTTTCTGAGGGGGGTGTAAAAAGGTTATGGCGGCTGTGTAATAGATCCTGGACAGAACGTGGGGCACTTCAATGGCCGTTTCACTTTCCCTCACTCGCTGTATCTTCTGCGGGGGCCTCCGTCACTGCTGCATTGCCAATAAAGTCAATTACGGTGCTATATTTACTTCTGAACTTTGCAGTTAGGGGGGACAGCTGTTTAAGAAGAGGGCCAAATCTAATTTTCAGAACCGCGTTCACTTCTAAGACCACCAACCGTTTCCACGCTTTACGTCAAACTGATCAATGTTATGTTGAACTATACCTTTAAGCAAGCCCACACAGCTCACACACTGTGAAACCAATTGCATGTGCATTGACGTTGCTTACAGCAGTCCCTCCCAAGCTGAACCAGCTGAAAAAATCAAGACCAGCTTCGACTCACCCAGACTGGATGAAGAGGCCCAAATATAACCTGTGGCTTGACCAGATTACCCCATGTGAGTTCCACAATGTTGTTTTAAAGAACCCGTGTGTGGATTTAAGGCTCCGACATACTCATTAGTGTCCTTGAGCGCCTGTCGGTGGGATTGTGCCGACAGGCACGTCCCAATTTTTATACAGATTTTGCTCCATTGGAATTCAGCAATCCTGCGATATAATATGGTGGTTTATTAATTTTGTCATTAAAAGAGAAAAAAAAGAAACTTAAAAGAAAGAAAAAAGTGATTTCTTACAAGAAATTCAGCTTTTTTTCCCCCAGGCAACTCTTTCTTCAAACAAAAAAAAAAGAAATAAAAAAAATATTAGGACTGCAGTGCATAGGCCAAGCAGAAACGTGTCCAAGCAGGTTGGAGAAAAGTGTCAGGTGATAAAAGAGTATCAGCGAGATTGGTTGGTGAGACCAGCAGTGTTGTATGGTTCAGAGAATGTGGCATTGGGGAAGAGCCGAGGAGAGACGAGGATGGATAGGATCAGGACTGAGTGCATCAGAGGGACAGCTCCTGTCGGATGTATTGGAGATAAAGCCAGAGAGGCCAGAGCCAGATGGTTTGGACCTGAACAGAGAGAGGGGACACTGAGTGCATTGGTGAAATGAAGCTGAGGGGTGGAAATGCCTGGCCAAAGAGGAAGAGGACGGAGAGTGGAAGACTAAAGAGGAGCTTAGATGGAGTGAATGATGACAGGACGGAAGATGGGCTGAGAGAAGAAGAAGCAGAAGAAGGTTTAGATGGAGACGGACGACTGTGGCGACCCCTGAAAGGGAAAAGCTGAAAAAGCCAGAGTGTGTGTGCAAGATATCTTAATTAGTAACACTAAATGGTAACAATGTGTTGCTACTTTTGATGTCTATATTAGAAACGGCGTCCTGAAGGAGTAGAATGGGATTAAAAGAGGGACTCATTATAGTTGCAGACTCTAATGTACGAGATTTTACATGGAATTTACAACCTTTTTCAGTATCTTTATTCCACTTTTAATCAAAACGGTTCAGAGTGTGGGCTAGTAAAACACATTATATATATATTTTTCGCTTTATTTAATCGCTTGCCCACAACACGTGTTTTCAGAACTGTCTCTTTAAAGCCAGTCATGCAAATGGGGTTAACATGTTAATTTGGTATGAAAGCAGGGCCGCGCCTCAGTCGCCCATCTAACCACCATGCAGTCTGGGTAATTAAAGGTGTGGTTGTATTTACAAGAGTTTTTACTGAGCTCTCGTATTGAGAATTGTTTGTTTGGGGGGGGGGTCATGCCTTTTCAGTCCCTCTTACCTTTTTCATACCTTATCCACCATCTTTACTTCATTCTTCCCTTCCCCAGCCTTATTCCACCACTATCCCTCCCTCATCCACCCCCTATGCCTAATTCCATCATTTACCTCATCCATCATCCGTACGTCATTCTTTCTTTCGCCATCCTTATTCACTTCTTTGTTATGTTTCATTTACCCCCTTTACTACCTTATCATTCCCCTGTCAGCCTGATTTACGCCGTTCCTATCCTTCTTCATCCACTATCCCTTTAAACATTCACTGTGTATTTCTGCCTCACTTCTTCCCTGTCCAGACCTCATTCGTCCCTCATCCCCACCTTGCTCATCCTTCTTCATCCCTCATCCCTCACACCTTCGTCACTCTTCCCTATCGCCCACATCCCGCCATCCTTTATACACACTTCTCTCATCCCTCCTCCACACCTCCTTTATACCACATTTTCCTCCCTACTTCACTCTTTCCTCATTTTCCTTATCAACTCATCCCTGCCTCATAATCTCTATTTTGATCTTTCAACACTTTTCTGCCTCTTCATGACTTCGTCTGCAACCCTTATCCCTACTTCAATAATTCCTTTCTTACTTCCCTTATCACTATTTCTTTTATAACCTCATTCCTTATCCATTTTTCCCCTGCCTCGTTCATCTTTCATCCTCAACCCATTCATCCCTCTCGTCTCTGCCCGTTTTATTCTTTATTTTCTCAGACTTCTCGCCCACCTGACTTATTCGTTCACCTCTGCCCTAACATCTGAGAAGGCCTTTCTTTTTTAGAAGGGAGGAATTAATGTACTGAGACAGAACCGCCACTCCGAGTCTCCGTCTCCAGCAGCAATTCTCCCCACAAGTTTCCTTTAAAATTCCCCCACTTTGCTTCTCTAACAACATCCCCAGATCTCTTCCAGAAATCTTTTAAGCCGACTGTTGTGCCGTGATCCCTGCCAGTAAAATGCCTACACGGCAGCTCCCCTAAGCCGTTAAATTGTACCTGATTTGTGTAAACATGTAATCTCGTGTTGTTGACTCTCAGTGGGAGTGTAATCCCCCACTCCCAGGGAGCCTGAAGGGTTTCACCACTCCACAACTGTGGAGACATTATTCAACTCATAACACAAAGTTATCCCTAAATTGAAGAGAAAACGAGAAGATTGTGGCAACAGCATTCTCAGAAAACAACACAGATGCAATATGTATATTTTTCTACCGCTGTTTTTTTTTTTTTTTCAGTAGGTTTCATGTGGGCACCAGTGAAGTTGGACAGATTGAACTTTTCCCTTTGTCAGGCTGTCCAAACACACTTCATACAGCCCATCTGCTTTTCTAAATGTTTGGAGCATACTGTAAATATATATATAAAACGCTCCTTCCCACATTCTAATTTCACTTAATGTATGGCAATTAAAGCAAGATGGGTGCACATGCACCGGCCCCTTCAATTACCGCTGCCATCTACCTCATCTAGTCAGATCCTTTTCTCCCTTGCATAAATGTCAAATTACATAAACACCGATTTAGTCCTGCAGCATGCCCAGGTTCTGAGGTTGTAGGCGGCGCTCGGTTCTTCTGATCACAGACGCCTCTTACATTCTGACACATCACCATTCAGGCAAGAATAGCTGATTTTCTGACTCGTTTTGGGCTGCGGGGTCTTCTCATTTCAATAATCCGACTCCTACGCGCCCACGCCAGGAGCCCTTCGCGCGCAGCTTCCGGCTGTGGTCATCTATTCATGGATCTGCAACGCACCGAGACAAAAGCATTCCGATGTAGGCAAACGCATGCAGGCACATGCATCTTTCACCGGTGGTGGTTGGCTTTTTAAAGGGCTCCATCAAGACCTTTATAGATACGTCCGTTCTAATGAATGTTCAAAATCCACAGCTGCCAAAAGTGCTTTTGATGAGGATTTCCTGTTTCAGTTACAAATAAAAGGAGTTTTAATAAAATAAAACCAGACCCACGTCATTATACTTCCAATTCCTTTTTGGATTGTCGTCTGCTGATCTTGATGTTACCCTCTTTTTGTTTGACATTTGATGCACTTAAAAATGATGCGCCTTTAGAGAAATGTCTGTTGTGACCTGCTGCTAACGGTACAAACAGCAGACCAGGTAGCCAGCGTCTGGCAAGCTAAATATGCAGGATACAGTAGAGATGTCTCTTACTGGTTAATACCCGACCAAGAAAGGAGCACATTCAGCAAAAAGGCCTGAGTTCGTTTAAAAAATCCATCCCATAATTAAGCGCCGACTCACGCCCCCTGTTGCCACTCGTATGAAAGAAGCTATGGATGTAAATTCAAAAATGTGAACCAGTCACTTAATAATTTTACACGTCCCTGTTTATTCCAAACCCGCTTTGTGAAACACAAAAAC
The DNA here is from genome assembly GCF_011125445.2 of Fundulus heteroclitus. Taxonomy (NCBI): domain Eukaryota; kingdom Metazoa; phylum Chordata; class Actinopteri; order Cyprinodontiformes; family Fundulidae; genus Fundulus; species Fundulus heteroclitus. The sequence continues at coordinate 13,077,254 of NC_046368.1, read as the reverse complement.
AATTTAGACGTTTAAAACATTTGGTAAACAACTGTTATCTATTCTGATAACATGTTAACTCACACATACTGATGTTGGCGGTCAATTTGCTCCCTTATCAGTGTTTACCCCTGTTTTTGCACACAAACGTCGGTATTTGTTTGTTCCTATAGTCCCACTCCTATGCAAACTGCACCCCTTTGTAACCGTGTACTTAACTATTAAATATTGCTTTATCTCCACCTTTGCCTGCACCTAAGATCAAAGAGGATGATGTCAGCGGCGCCTCGAAGCATTCGAGTGGGAATAAAGCACAGGGTCCTGATGACGTCCCCCCACCCCACCCCGCCCGTTTCCCATGACAAACTGAGCTCCATCTTCAACAAGGTATTCAACAAATCTCTAGAACTATGTGACGTACTCCCCCTGCTTAAAACGCTCTACCACCTCTACCCTGTCCCAAAGAAACGGACCATCACAGGGTTAAATAACTACAGATCTGAAATACTTTGACAGTCTCACTTTTAAACTTTCCAAAGAAGGTCTAAAAGTAATACTCTGAAATAAATTTCAAATGTACCTGCACCACTTGCACTTAAAAACCTGCATCCTGGGTGAAAGTATTTGCTCTCCAATATCCTACCAGTGTTTTCACATCTTATAGTTAAGTGTCTTCTTCTTTTTGCACTAAGACACTTATTTTTCCAAATGCTTTAATATTGATCGCCAATGAATTTGGGTCTCTACATTTAACCCATCCCGTTTTAGGGAGCAGTTGACTGTCACTGGGTGGGACCCAGGGTGCATTCTGGGCACCAATGCTCTTGCTCATGGACCCAGAGTGTCAGTCTGTGGGATTCAAACCTGGGAACTTGCAGCCTCTCCAGGATGCAAGCGCCCTGCTCTAACCACCAGGCCACCACTCCCACCAAGCATAAAAGGTAAGCATGAAATAATGTCAAAAGGGAAATAAAAATGCAGATGTTTTTAGAGTGAAAGTGATGTCTTTACTTAATATTAAGAGTAAGGCTGATGCTGAAATTTATTTATCCTAATTTGTCATTTTCAGACTTCGAAGCATAACAATGGAAGTAAAGGCTTTGTTGTTGAGTCACTAAGGGTCCTCATCATTTCGTCCCTTCGCCATTTGGTACGCCCACTGTGTGACACATGGGCATTTTGGAACGACCATGCGTCAGCACATCTTTGCCTTGGGGACATTTTGTACCTGCTTTGACAACCAATCTACCCTTTTTATAGTTCAGAAAATACAAGTATCTGCACACATTTAAATAGGCCAACAGGAGGCCACTCATTGCTCTTCAAAAACTATCAAGGGGTATAACCTCTCTTTTTTTTAATTGGAGTGCTCTTATGGGGCTTAATGCCACTGTCAATGAAAGTTGAGTGAAATTAAAAACCTCATGGATATGATATATGATGAAATAATGTTTTTTTAAAGAACGTTGGAACATTTTTGTGTATCTTAAAAAAAATGCTTTAAAATACTTTGAAAACAAGGGAAACAATCTGACTCTTATTTCTGATGGGTATAAAGTTTTGCTAAGTTTGGATAAAATGGACAACATGTAAGTAAGAAATTTGGTGAAGGGATGATATTGGCCTGAGCAGCTCAATTATTTCATTGCCATTTTGATTTATGTTTACCCGAAAACAGCCAACGAGCAACTCAATGCATGGGTAATAATGCACTGGAACCTTTTAGCATCTGCAAAATTAAATTACATTTGCATATTTACTAGATTTTGGAACGTTGGGAAAAAATCTCACCAGCAACTCCCTTTTTGTCACTTAAAGGATGATTGTTTCCTACTATACCAAAGAAAAGACACCACTTTCATTTTTAACCCACTCTTCTTCTTCTTTTGTTTTTCCTCCCAAATATAAGGGTGCCCCGTGGAATCACACGAGTTGCAACATTTTGTCCAAAAACCTTTGACTTCTGTGTGATTTTGGATTTCCGGCAAAGGGTGACAGACAAAGCAAGGGGTGTCAGCCGGCAGCAGCAGAGGACGTGCATGCTGCCGTGAGCGTGGATGGGATTACAAAGTGACAGCTGTGTGAGATCATTACAGTTCGGGAAAAGGGGGGTGGGTGGGTTTAAACCCGGGAATCGGCGGAACGGAGCGTGCTAGTATGTGACTTTGAGGCAAAGGGTTGTGGTGCTTTTGCAGCAGCACTTGTGTCTACGAGGAATAGGTCTATAAGTGTTGCATTTACAATCTGTGGTACAGGATACTCTCACATGTGCTCGCTGGTGCTTTGTGTTTTGGTTAATATCCATGCATTGCGTGAGCCAAGAGATGAGAAAGTGGAGCCCTGGTGTATATGTGGGGTGTGGGTGTGAGGAGAAAAGGAAGATGTGTGTGACGCAGGCCTTCCAGTAAGAGGTCTGACTCAGCCACTGGAAGCCCCCTGACCCTGTCTGGAGACAACATGGGGGCAATAATCTGTGTTTTCACTTTGCAGAGCAGAAAGGTGACAAAAAGATTGCAGCTGGAAAACATGTTCGCCACTCGGCCTTGGTTGTATACAGTAGAGACCCTGTTTTCTCAAGCTTAGTCATTTCCTTTTATCAATCACGATAAGGTATTAGATGAGGTTTAGAGATGTTTTGACTCTATAAAAATAGAATCTGGGAATCTCATGTGTGTGCCCTTAATCATCTTTTCCGGCTAAAGCAAACAATCTATTCTCAAAAATAAAGGCAGTGTTGTTGTTGTTTTTCTTTCTTGAAGTGATTGTTTTTCTGTGAAACCTCATTAATCCATTATAATGTCTCGTTTCATGAGTCAGGTTGGCGAATGGCGGATGGACAAACCCTTCACAGCACAAGAAAAATCACAAAAAAAAAATCACTCTTTTAGCCTTGAGATGGTGCGACAACAAGGGAAATGCAGGTGTTTGATTATGCAATCGATGACTAAGGTTTCAAACGTCAGTCGTCACATCCGAGCACTTTCCCCTGCTGTCAGGCATGAGCGGGCATCGAACCAGCAGAGAGGAGCTGTTTGAATATCAGATGAAAACAGTTGTCCCTTTCTTCTCCTCATCACTGGCTTGGCAGGGATGGAGTTCTCACTCCTACAGGACGGTAACGCAGCACAACGGGAAACGGGGGCCGACCGATGTTGTTACCTGCTTATATAACCCAGACTAAAAGAGGAAACTAAAGTGCAGAGTCTATTTTTCCAAACGACTCAACTTTTCTAAACTCTATAGTAACCATTAACTCCCTGTTTCTGATCTACTCCCCTTTTACAGAAGTATTCAGGCTTCTTTAATGATACAGTCAGAGATTTCAAGGTATTTTATTGGGATTTTCTGTGATAGCCTAATGCAATCTAGCTAATAATTTCAATTTATGAAATAAAGGTTTGTGAAACTGAGTTCCTTTAAAATAAAGTACACATTGAAAGTGTATTAAAAAAAACAACTAAATAAGATCCAGTGCCACATATTGCCACCAGAGGTTACCTAATTAGGGAATACAGAGCGGCTATGTGATATTCATCAGTAAAAAATTAGGGCTTCACACTTTCGGTAGACGTTGCAATGATGATATCAGTTGTGATAACTAAGCATTTTCCTCCTTCATCTCTTTCTCGAGAGGAAAACCTGCTGGAAGCGGCAAAATATATGAGATGAGGGCAGAGCTTTCCCTTCCAGGATGACCCGTAACCCTGAACGCACAGCCAGAGTTACAATGGAATAGCAAAGATTATGGCTTACTCATGTTAGAAGATGGCCTAGTCAAAGTCCAGGCTTAAATCCAAGTGAGAATCTATGGGAAGACTTGAAAACGGATGTCTGCAGACAGTAGCCTTGTTGGATTGAGCTTGAGCTATTGCAAAAAGAAATTACAGATATTTCCATTCTGTAGGTGTGTGAAGCTGGTAAAGATGTACTCCAAAAGCCTTGTAGCTGTAATTGAGATGAAAAGTGTTTTGAAGTGACATCAGAGGGACTGAAAATATATTTGTAATATATCATGTCTATCCATTTGTCAAACATTAAACTTGCTCTTCATGCTGAGCAAACTTCATGCTTGCTCAGTATGAGGGATTGCTGCAAAGCCATGTACAATGCAGACGACTCTCCCTGTGGCTCTACGCTTCTCCAGGAGTGAATGCTGCTTGTCGGGACTTTGAAGCAATCAACTGGTTCTCTTATACAGGAAATGTTTTGACCAATCTGTATAATCTGACCCAATCTGTATAATATGATTGAATTTGACTTTGCAAAGTGCCTTGAGATGACATGTTTCATGAATTGGCGCTATATGAATAAAATTTAATTGAAAAGGTTGCGACGTGACAAAATCAGAAAAGGTTAATGCAGAATGAATACTTTTGCACTCACAGATGAGACAAGACTGCCTCCAGAGGTGTGGCACTCCTGTGATAGATGCTAGTAAGACAGACGGCCCGTTTCCTGCATGGACCCCTTACTTCCATGTCACACACACAGATATCCTTTTAGGATGGGAGGCATATAACAACTTGACTTGCATGGCCCACATGTACACACACACACACAGCCACACCTTAACATCCTCTTTGGAAGAGGGGTGGATGGGTGGGCGGCGGCGAGAGATGAACGTTTTGTACTAAACTGCAAACTTAAAAAAAAAAAAAAAAAAGCAATAAAAATTTACTCAGTCAGCCAAAAGGTTCAGCCAAAAAGTACAAACTGCTTTTCCACTGATGAAAAACATCTGAATCACTGGGAATTTTTAGGTTTTTATTGCTGCGATTTCTTTAGAAATTTGCACAACCTTGTCAGTGTGTGCCTGTGTGTCTGTGTGTGTGTGTGTGTGTGTGCGTGTTTGAGAGAGAGAGAAAGAGTGAGCGAGAATAAAATACATGCATGTTGTGGATATAATGTAAAAGGTCAGGACCTTACAAAGGAGTAGACCACATCTGTCATCTCCCTCTTTCTCCCCAGCCCTCCTAAAGTCTTAATTATCCGTCTAATTAAAGCTGACAGCCCATGCAAAGTAAATATTTACAGCAAGTCAGTGAAACCCATATTCATGTAACCTCCTTCTTAAAAGACTCAGTATGGGCAAGGCTTCTCGTTCAGTTTCATCACCGTATCTGTATGAAGTGCCCACTCTGCTGCCTCCCAATCCTAGCAATAAAGCGTTAAGCCACCGGGGAGTTGAGGTGGGACGTGGGGCTGCCCACGCTCCCGCTAAAAAGAAAAGTATAAAGATACATCTGGGATTGAGCGCAGACTGAGAGTGATTTGATATACTTCTGTAATTTCTCTGTAGCTCCGCTGGTTTTACTGTAAACCCCTCCTACACTGTCTGCAGATGTGGCGTTGGATCCAGTGGGAGGGGAATGTGTTTGTGTAGCTGTGTGTTTTTTGTGCGTGCTCCTGCTCCCCGCTACATGTTCAGACTAAAATAGGTGCTTTCTAAAGAGGTTCGTCCGCTTTCTCAAGTCCAATCTGTGTCATTTTAATTAAAATGACAGAGAAAAATGGAATCTCAAGATATTCTGCAGACTTGTTCTGACTAAATGTAGAAGAAAATGTGAAAAGTCAAGGAGAGAAGAAGCAACATGCCTTTAAAAAGTATTCAAAGCACAAAACGACTATCAATATACTATTTTCTTATTGCATGTGAGAAAGAAACTTTAAAAGCCTCATTCTTTAGTTGAGCTATGTATGTGGATATTTCTTTCTGTTTAAACCCAAAAACTATTTCATGATTGTAAAACTGACAATTTCACAGATACAAGCAAGGAAGTAGGAGAGAAAATGTGACCAGATTTTAAATGAGTCAGCCTTTTAATGCTTGGGTGATCCATAGGTCCGAGTTCATTGGCTTAACAAAAAAAAAAACTTCTACTGTAAAAATAGACCAAGTTCCAGGAAGAAAAATGAAACTGCTGAGCTAAAACATGCGGCTGGTCTGGTCAGATGACCCCAAAATCTTGCTTACGTAGAATACATTCACTTTGTATATGAGGAAAGCTATCACAGCTCATCATCCTGACATTACCGTCTTCGCTGCTACATATGGTGGTGGCAGCACCGTGGTGTGTGTGTGTGTGGGGGGGGGGGGGTTTGCTGTTCTCCATCAAGGACCAAATAATTACATGGTGCAGTTCTAGAAAGTAATTTTCAGTTGCAATATTTAAGGAGCGTTGGATGAATGACGATAGATTTCACATGTTTTTCTTATTAAGTTTTGTGTTTTTTGAAAATGTCAAACCTTATCAGTGGCAGCTGACATAAAGAAAGCAAAACACTGTCAGGCGTCTCCCAAAAGATATATTTCCGAACGTTTCTGTGAATGCAAAGCAAAGAGGACTTTTGTAACAGTTTGAAGTTTTGTGAATCACAAATATGCCATAAAGTGTGTACTTAATGGCAGACTGTGGCTTGATGGGTCGAGTAATCATCTTGCAATCGGAAGGTTGTGGGTTTGATTCCAGCTTCCCCTTGTCACATGTTGATGTTCCCATGGGTGAGGCACTTAACCTCAAGTTACCTACTGAGCTGTGTATCAGTGTGTGAATGTGGCTCTGGTTTACAGTGCTTTAAATGGTCAGCATGACTGAAAAAGGGCTATATAAGTTCAGTCCATTTACCATTTAATGGGAGGTGGAACTGTGGGGAGCTGCTCTAGAAACATTTCTAGGCCTTGTATTTATCAAACCGCCTTTTTATCTTATTATTATGAACCAGCGCTGCTTTGACTGTTTTTAATGCAATGTGATGTAATGTAGTGATACCTTAACCTGGTGTGCCATAAGGCATCATAATACAACTGAACACACACACACACACACACACACACATATATATATATATATATATATATATATATATATATATATATATATATATATATATATATATATATATATATATATATATATGTTTGTCATTTTTCCTCTTTATAACCCAGTGTACTTATTTTTAAGACTAGAGGAGCTGTTTACATTCCTGCCATTCTTCTGCATAATGGGATAGATATAATATCTATATTCATCACTGTGACGAAGTGTAAGCTGTCAACATGTAACACAAAGAATGCGAAAGAATCCAAGGGCATCCTGGACTTTCTATTGTCTACTGCGTTTGGTGGATGGTGGAAAAACAAACTTATTTTCACCAAGGAGCAGCATTGTGTGCCGTATATTGTTTGGCAGATACAGTTTGCTGCTCTGGCCCACGATGAATTCAGCGTCCATTCGAGCGGCAAACAGCTGAGTGTGTTTGTGCTGGCCCGAGGCTGCAGGTGCATAATCAAACCCCAGGGAAGGAAGCAGAAGAGGTGGGGTTTGAATGTGACACAAACAGGAAGCAAGCAGAGTGTTCCCTTCTGCTCGATGGTGCACACAAAGGCTTTATCCCAAATTTTGTCCTGGTACAAGCTGTTTTGGTGGGCTTTTTTTGGACTATTACATAACATGGCCTTGTGAAAGATGTGGACTTGTTCAGTTTAACTCAAAATTTTTTTTTTTCTAAAGTTATTTAAGATCCCAATCCCTTGTCCCCTTTGCAGAATTTAATGTGAGAACAAATTTGAGTCTGTAAGGGCTCTGGGCTGGGGCCACTGGAGGTTCAGGACTTGGCTCCAGGATGTAAGGCGGTTTTGGCAAATATAATCTCCCACTTCAATGACATCTGCGTCTTTTCATTTTTCAGATCAAACTAAATTCCTATCCCAAAAAGATTGCAGACAGACCCAAAGTTAGAACTTTTCTTTTGATGTCTTTGAAAAGACGTAGAGAGTGAAGAGCAAGAAAAACAAGCTAAAAACACTGACAGCACAACTAAATTCCAGTAGTTTCTGGAACATTTGCCCCGAATAAACTTATCTATTGATGTTTACGACCTTCAAAATAATTGTTATTTTAGCATGGTAGCATTGTGCAGCAAGTGGGAGGCTTCCAAGTAAACAAAAAGAAAAAAAAAGCAGTAAACAGTAAAAAGAAAACAGCAGAATACATTTTTTTTGGTAAACAATCAAAGTGTCGCTAGCAGTGGGTCTGTTAGAGAGGACAGAAAAAGGAAAATAAAGCTAAAACTGATTCTATTACATCTTGTTTGAATACGAGCTAGCATTAGCACTGCAGCACAGCTAGCTGCTAACAAAGTTAGCAAAGTTGTAATTTAAATCTCCTGTGAGCAGCTGGTAGGAAAACTTGGGGAAATTATTAGAAAGTATACCAATTTGTATCCCCGCCTGATAGGAATTGGACCAAAATGTATTTTCTAAACAAACTTTAACCAGTTAAATTCATTTATAAAAAAAAAAAAGATTATCTGTACATAATAGTTGTCATTTCTATTGCGCTTCCATTTTCACAAGACAAGGTTTTGATTGTATTTCATTAGCTTGGATTAAGGCAAAACACATTTCTAGAGTGTTTCAAGTCAAACACCTAATGAAGCAGATCAGTAGGCAGCTTCGGGTTAAGTGCTTTGCCCATGGGCACCTTTACATGTGACAGGAAGAAGTTGGAATCAAACCAACAACGTTCAGCTTGCAAGGAACCTATTCTTCACATCTCATTAAGCGTTACAGAAATATGCGCAATCGTTTGTCTCATCAGAGCTCAATGGACTATTTTTAACCTCAGCAATAAAAAAATGCTTTACCATCGTTTTACATTATAACCATGTAGTACAGTTTAGATTATAATTGTCTGTATGAAATGGTATAGTTTGTGTGAGTGTGTGTTTTAGGGTTGACCTCCACACTGTGGGAACTGATCCTTCCACCGTACAAGGATCACTAGGAGCAACAGGAGCGTTGGAAAGGAGGAGGGGGGGCGGGGGGGGTATATGGGGCAGGAGGCCAAGGGGGTGGTCGCCTTTTCAGGGAAGGACGGAAACCAGAAAAAGAACACCCTCTCTGTCTCACAACAAACCCCCTCCTGCCGCCGACAAGTGCACGAAGAGCCCCTCTCCCACAATAAGAGCCCCGCAGCGTGGCGCGACAACAAATAGTGCGTCACTAACGAGTCACGGCAGACATTCCCGGCCGTCTGCGTTCGCAAGCCTTCTACTCTGCCCCGCCACTTCAAATGTGTTTGGAGACGGTTTGTTATAGGAGGGGTCCTGTCTGTGTTTACCTCTCCATCTCAATCCCTTTAAAGGCTCTTCTTGCCAGCTCTTGCGTGGCTGTTTATGTTGTAAACATAGGATGACGTTAAATCAACTTGGTTTGAGTTTAACCAGCGTGTGATGCTCAGAGTCATCAGAAATAGTCGCCATTTTTGGCTGATTTCTATTGCACCGGTAAGCCTTTATAGATACAAAAGTTCCCAGTTAAACTGAAGGACTTCAGAATAATCTCATAAGTTGTCAGTGTTTAAAAAAAAACTCTTTTTCTTAATTTCAGCCAGATGGTCCACCATCTCTAAGTTTATCCAACTTTGATTTAAAAGTGTTTTGATAAGACAAAGATTAGCACCACTAGATGAGCATTAAATCTTGGTTTGATTCAGCAAAAATGTGAGCACAAACAGGCAGAGTTTTTTTTTTTTTTTGTAAATCAACAACAGTTTCTCACTTAAAACTGGGCAGCGGTCCGCTCTTTAGTAAACACAAAAAGGGAGGGAACAGTTTGCTTGTTTTTAAAGTGAAGTGCTCCTCCAGCTCCACTCATGGGAGTGATTCATGTTCCAGTTGCAGAAGCGGGAAACAATAGGGAAGAGAGATTGAAAAGAGAGCAGGAAAACCAACTAATAATGCTCTGTTTTCTAAAAGGTCCTTCAAAGGGGAAGCAAACACATTAAAAAAGAAAAGCACCTGTTTTTATTGCCTCTCACAATATTTTACAAGCAAAAGCCCAGGTTCTTCTACATTTTACTGGTACTGGACCCCATTACTGTTTCCCGGTGCGTCCTTAAACGTGTTGTGTATTTGCTGCCTGCCTCCTTTACTTAGAAATCCCGTAAATAAAATCCAATCCAGCTGACTGACTTCAGAAGAATTAGTGTTAGTGTGCGGAGAATTCATTCTCACTATAAATCCAGCTGTTGTGTGTCTGCCTCAGTGGTTTGTTCGAGAACGCTGCTGAGGAAATGGCCTCATGAACACACCAGACAGGTCTGGAGGGGGGGGGGGGAGGATTTGAGTAAGTCTAAAGCTGAGTAAGGATATAAAACACTATCCAAAAGTTTTCAAAATCTCACAAAAAAACTTTTCTATCCATCCATCTGAAAACGGAAAGAGGATGGCGCAACAACGAGCCGTTTCATGCATGGGACGCAGCAACCATGTGCAAGAAGGAGAGAGAGACTGAAGTCTATGGCCTACATGTATGACACTATGTATAGATAGGCTCGTTAACGCTGCTCAGAACCCAAGATAATCATAATCAAACAAAAGTGTGGCTGGGTTGTGCCGTAGAAATGCTTTCTTTAACAGGGACGCTGGACAGCATGGGGCAACATTTTCTGTTTCTAGATGTGCAAAATTAGTAAAGAGAAGGACCAAAAGTCATGCACCTGGAATTAGAGTGAAATGTGGTTGTGCAAAGTATTGACCTGGGGGGAAGCTGGTAAAGCAGGAAGAACAAAGGTACACATATACAAAAAAAAAAAACTAAAATAAAATACCTGAAAAACCTCTGTTATCTTCCTTTCACTTCACAAAGATGTGCTACTTTGTGTTGGTCTAACACATCAGATCCCTTACCCGTCTGTCCCATTAAACCCAGAGATTGACCAATTAGGTTTTCAAAGTACAAAATGTAAAAAAAAAAATAAAGAAAGAAAAATACATTTTTGACTAATTTTGCAAAGCACTGCATGTTCAAGTCAGAGACTGAAAAATGGCAGATTCCATTAAGGGGAAACTATGAACAGTTTCCTTCAGAGCCGTTCAAATCATCACAAGCAAAACGACGCAAAAGTAGCTGATGGGTTTCTGTCTCGCTTCACCGCCGGGTTTCAGTTTAACCTTTTAACCCCTACTTTATTTGCCTGTGATTCTCAGTCGTGCCCTCCTAATTGCCGTCGTTACAATTGGCCCTTTCATATAATGCACACGCTCTTCCCTGCCCTCCCAGGCCAATGAATTTCTTTTCTCACAAGACGACATACTGTTGCGCTTGTAAGACGCGTCGTGCCTGTTGTGCTCATTGGGAGCGCAAAAAACCAATAATCTTAGAAAGTTCTGGCATTTGATATACAATTAGTCAATTCTGCACACTTTGCACACGGTTCATTAACCATGGGGTTTTTGGCTGTTTGCAACAGAGCTGAGCAGCGTTCGCGTGCCTCTGTTCTTGTTCCAAGAGGCGCAGAAAAACAAAACGCGCTCACAGACTCCAGCTGAAAAGCTAAGTAGATGTAATACTGAGAAACGACGTCACCGTCGCTAACGCAATTAGATGTTGCATTGGGAAAAGACCACAAGAAAGCTTCGTCAAAAAGAAACTTGCGGCTTGCTCCGGGGTGAAACGTAACGTCTCTGCAGCTCTCAGCTTCACTAACAAGTCGAACCGCCTGCGTTTTGAAGCCTGGCGGGTGGGAAACACAGAGAGGTCTGAAAACCAATCAGCCGTGGAGTTGTGACAGAAGGTCTTTTGCACTTAACCCACCGTGACCTGCGCACATCAGTGATCTCATGTATGATCGGGCTGTTGCTGTAAATGTGTCCAGCTCACAGAGCTGGGTTCAGAGTCTTTATATTGAGCTGAGCCGTCCGAAGTGCTGCAGGGTCAGATGGTTTGGAGGTGAGTCAGGCAGGCAGCTGCTGACAGCCATTGTGTTTGCAGACTGACCTTTGTCACAGTGATGGAGTGGAACCGTACTGATGAAGGCAAAAACAGCCCTCTGCCAAGAGCTGTGGCGTTGTGTTTTAGCAGCAAGTGGGCCAGGGATAATGTGACTTGTCCATTCAGTGATGGGAAAAAGAAAGCCCACCTTCTGTCAGGTCTACGGTTTTCACCCATCGAGACATAATTTAAATCACCCGGTCCTAAAATCCTTCACATTCACTGCACACTTCACTGGCAATAATATAAAATAATGATTTTCAAATACAACTGTATTATTGTAGAGCAATTCTGGTAAAGTTTTATTCATAGCGTTACTTTGGTTCATTGACTGAGCAGTTGTTTATTAACCGCTCTTTTCATAGTCCGACGACAGCATTTCAGTCTGTTTAAGGCCTGCGCTTTGACTAGGCCGCTGCAACCTTAAGTCATTTCTTTTTCAGCGGCACTCTTGCAGAGCTGCTGCTGAGTTTGGAAACATTGTTGTGTTAAAGACCCAATTTCAGCCACGTTTAAGCTATCTTGATAACTATCTTGTACTGTAGATCGATTGGAAACGGCCTTCTTGCTCTCCTCAGATTGATGGACGGCCACGATTGCTCTTCTAAGGTCATCGCTGATGTCTATCATCCACGGCATCGTTTCACAGACCAGCAAACTGCCACAACTCCTGCATTTATACAGCTGATCCGGTTCGCTGATGATCAGTCAGTTAGACGCCTTCTGCGTGTATTTATATTTTTACTAATAGCATTCCTAACTCGTGAATCTGCCCACCTTTTTCTTTACATCCAGACATATGAAACCCTTGAATTAAAAGAGGGCTTTCTTTCTTTTAACCACGGTTCAGTATGTGTGCGCGTGTAACCCAGATTTTTGGGGTAATCCAGATATCTCTAATAGTTAAGGTTATGTCTCCCTTTCAATTTTTCATCCTGTCCCCTAATTTTGTACTAAGTGTGATTAATAACATAAATTCAGTATCATAAATGCTACACGTGCACGCATGTTTGAAGAATTTTCCTCAATGACAAACGTCCCCGTCTTGTGTTTTGATTGGGTCGAGCTTGGAAAAAAAACAGGCGAGGACCTCACTTCCATTTCCATTTTCTTCAGCTTCCTCACCCTTCTTGTACGAGTGTTTCCTCCAGGCACCTCCCAGGCTTCCTCCACTCCATCTCCATTTTCCGTTTCTCATCAGGACGAGTGCTGATCTTGCAGATACATCTGTGTTTATGCAGAAAGCTTTTCTTTCACCCCCTTTTTTGACACGGAGCTCAAAAATTGAGACTCGGACAGCTGAGATCTGAGACTTTTCTTTGAGGTTGCAAAGTTTTTACTTTAACTGTGCCCCAGTTCTTTGCTTCAAAAGTGATTTGAAGATTTTATTTAACTTTCTTCACAAAATGAGACATAGTACTGATTTGTGTCCAATGAAAACTATTTCTTGAATTTCAGTTCTGATCTATTAAAATGTCTGGTTTTCCCATTCAGATTATTGCATTAGCCGATCAGAGAACTCTGAGCTTCTGAGAAGACAAATTGACAAAACATGCATATTAAAAGAATAATTAACTAAACTTTCTATAATTCATCTACATCATTCACCAACTTGTTTCTAGGTAAAGTCAGAGATTAGCTTCATGAACGGAAATTGTAAACATTGTTTGCTTTCAGGCGATCATGAGCTTTTCTGCCGTATTGATCGGACTTATCTTAGACGAGGGAAGCAGCTTCCAGTTCGCTGACTGAACAACACAAGCGGAGGAATGAAAACAACTTGTTTGTGTGGAGACACGAACAGAAATAGTGACAGCTAATATGTGGGATCACAGGTTATTCACTGCAGATGGTGCACTATATGCCGGCCGTAACATCATTTGGCAAAACCGAACACACACGTAAAAATGCAGACTGACTTTAAAAAAAAAAAACAAATCTAACTTTATTGGTGTCATATGATTTCTTGCTTGTATTTAGTACATTTCTAGAGGAGTATAGTGAAGTTAAAGTTTAAAGTGGCCTTTTCTGAACTCTGAAGCTCAGTAAACAATAATGAAAAAAAAGAGAGCTTTGATCCTGAGGTCTACTCTGTGAACATATTGAATGCATGTCCATAAAACCCTCTTATGACCGAAAATATATACAGACCAGCCGGATATGTTCTGGTTGTTGCAGTTTGAAGTGCAAATTTGAAAAAACTTTCACTAAATCCTGGCTGCGCTGACAGGATCAGTGGCAGTTCTTGGATTAATGAAGCCATGTCCGAACCCCTCCTTCTGTTGACCCCACCCAACCAATTAATGACATAGATTACAGTATATTTTGGGACACAGGTACCAACTTCCTACTGATTTCACATTCATATAAGAAATTAAAAAAAAATTGTTCAGGGCACGACCAACAGATAAGTAGAATCCTCCTGTGCTCCCTTTTCTAGTGCAAAAACATCCCACATGGCCCACGTAAATATCCGCCACCTGGAGGGAGGCTAATAGGAGAACCAATCACACTCAATATCAATTCAATAACAATGATAATGCGGGACATCTATTAACCAATGGTTTTATAACTCATCCTGCACCACATTTGAGGAAAGATTGTGTGATAAAGAGAGAAACCCATGGTTCAGGCCTTTTCCCCCTCCATTACCCAAAATGCAGCTCTAACACTGACACCTATCGTTTGATGCTATCAACTGTAGTTAGAGCTCACCAATAGCTATCCCACTCCCTCTGTACCCTCGATTTAGGTACTTTTTAGAAAAAACATGCTTTCATAAAAACCTCCCAGTGGAAGTTTTAATAAAAGCATGTTCTCCTATGCAGGTTCTCTTATGCACTCAACTCTTCAGCTCGTCCTGCAGGCTCATCCCTTGTTTAGCGCCAAGTTTCTTACAAAGGCCACAAGCTTTCATTTCAAATTCTGTACCTCACAGTGTTCACGATGCAATGCGCTCTAACGAGGTTCCCAAGGCTTTTGGGAGCGATACAGGGCCAGAGCATCATGGAACTTCCCATATGCTGAACAGTGGACATGAGCGGCTTTTCCACATATATACTCTTTGTTTCACTCAAGAACCTTCTGGGGGTGTTGCTGCAGAATAGAGTTGAGTGCCAACCACTTGTTCCCCAAACACGTGGTTGGCACAAAGTTACTATCTAATGAGTGTCCCTTTCAATTCAATTCAAATTCAAATAAAAAAATACTTTATTTATCCCACAGGGAAATTAAATCTATATAAATCTCACATGTCACTGTTTTGCTACATGTATCTAATAGAAAGATTTGGAGACGTTTATTGCCTCCCTATTCACCTTCATCACTGTTATGTTGGCAAAACACACTGGAGTCCTTCCCACCCTTTTTTTGTCAAAGTTTTAAAGTTTTGTTGCTCTGACTGTAGACACAGGAAAGTTTAGGTGAGCATGTATTCTCTTGGAGCCGTTACCTGGCTTACAAACGAAAACCCACAATTATCCTTACTTAGATGCCATTTTTTCTTTTTTTCCTGATTTTGTAAGCTAAACTAAACAGGAAATTATGTTTTACTAATGGAAAAAAACACACTGTGTACAGATATGTAATAATTTAACTGAAATATGTACATTTTACAGAAATAGCAAGAGAATACGTCTATTATATATACTATTAGAAAAAAAAAACATTTGCCATCTGATGTCATTCATTGGTAATTAAGATAAAATGGCAAATAATTAGCCCAGCTCTTCAATGAGTAATTCATTTTAATCAGCCTGTAATGTAAACAATGTTGCCATGCTTGTTTATGCTGATCATCTGAACACTTTTCATTCTTATAACCTTCCCTATTCATATCAGATCATTTTCTTTCGAGGACTGAGATAAATAACCCAGTTATGACTCAGAGTGACTCCCACGTTCATCACTTCGCTCACACACACATTAACAAAGGCTCTAAGGTGTCCCCAAGCAAAAGGGACAGCTGGTCTCACATTCACGTTTCATCTCTTTTTTGGCAAAGAGATATCACATTTCTTCAAAGTTCCTCCTAAACATTTGGAGAGACACACAAATAGAGAATCACTAGCACGAGTGTGCCCTTATGAGCTCATGTCATGATCAAAAAGCTGCTAAATCAAAAGAGGGCAAATATCCGTAAACTTCAGCAAGTTTCAGCTCGTACCCACGTAACATGCAAATGTTCAAAACTCCCATTAAGTTCAGAAAAATCTCCCTCGCAGTGCTTTCTCAGACTGGTCCCTCTTCCTGTTTCTCACTCTGACCTTTTCGCTCCTGCATTCTTACGCAACCAGATTTCATAAATAGAAAATGGATCTGTCACTCAATTATTGTACTCCTAGATGAAACAGACAAAAGGCTCAGACGGAGGTGCATGCAGGCCTTTGAGCCTCCCTCCATTAACCTGCGTGACTCATTCAGTCCATCTGCGCAGGTGCTTAATGCCGCCGCATTTCTCTTTAGTTTGTTTGGAAGCTCAGAAATCAATAGACGCAGCGTCTGCTCTGCCTCTGAAAACTGAAACCAAATCCCGGCGCAAGCTTAAGCAAATATGCCCAAAGTGTAGGGCACGGAAAAGGTGAAGGCGGAAGGATGGCGAGCTGAGCGAGGAGGCTGGCATCCGCTCGTTTCCCAGCGAGGGAAGCGGTGGGTTAGACTCGGTGTTTTCCTAACGGGTTCGCTTCGACGTGCAGAAACAATAAAAAAACTGTGTGAGTGAGAAGCAGAGACTTTTCAGACTGCTCCATCCTTACGACTGATGTGTTTTTTTGTTGCTGTTGTTTTAGCTGCTGCTGTAGTCAAATCAGTCCCAGTGCATTATCTCTTCCTGCTTGGTTCTGTTTGCTTGATCCTTAGCCAGGTGCTTCCTGCCTTCTACCTACCAGAGTCAGGCTGAGGGTGAAGAGCTACCTGCCCTTTCTACAGTCTGTGAAAAGCTCATTTAATCACTGCAAGAGCTTCATTGCAGTAAACTTTCTTGTTCTAGTATTGACTGCTTTTTTGCATTCATCCTGACAGAACGCCATCCTCTTTTTTTTTTTTTTTTTCTTTTTTTACCACAGCAGTATGCTCGGTCCCAGGCTTTTAATTAATCCCAGCAGTGTTAATTACACAGTTTACAGAAATGCATATCCCCACTGAGCTCACTTATCTAAACCAGACATGTGAAAGTGAAAACCCAACACACAGCACGTGTTATGTGATATAAAATCAAACGTTTTGCCACTGTGATTTAAGTATTCAGAACAAACTGATGATCTTCTTGCTTTCTGTAATCAACAGCGCCCTACCCTGTAATTTGTTTTATTTTGCCCTTTCTTTGCCCCAACACACACACAATTATGGTTAAATAAAAATGGTTTATTACGTACAGCATCCCTTTGCCAGCCCCAGTAGAGATGTGTGCAAAAGCCTGATTTGTCTGTCTGCGTTCATTCGATTCTGTCTTTTTGGATAATGAAACTGGTAAAAGACCCAGTGACGACCCATTTTCAGCAGATTTTAATTTGAAATCTTTTAGCATTTCAAGAGGTAAAGCTACCAAGCACAGCAACGCCAATGTAAGAAGAACAGGCCCACAGCATCACACATCCTCCACTGTGCCATACTATAAGGCAGGGTTTGTTGCTGAAAGGCTCAATTTTACTTTCGTCTGACCAAAGAGTGAGTTAAAGGACAGTTGTCAAACTCAAATTTTCATTTGTGAAAGAAGGACATGTGACTTTTTCCCCCGCATGCCTGAGAAACAACCACCTGGCATATAAATACCGTTATGGTTGTTACGGTGACTATAGTTGACATGCTTTGTAATAGTACCCTAACAGTGAGTTTCAGACACATAGCACTGTGAAGTGGCAAGAAAAACGTGTTCCAGTGGTTTTCATCCTCCCAATAATTGCTCTGATTGTAGATTCGAGCATGTTTAGGTGAGTAGCTTTTGTTGTAGCGGTTTTGTTTTCAAAACAATTTGTTCGAATTGCATATTTTCCATTTTGAAGCGCGACTGATAAAAAGAGATCTTAATATTAAAACCCAGAGAAATTTTCAATCATACTTTTCTTTATGCAATCAAACTTTTCTTTATTTTAGTAAATTGTGCGCTTGTTTGAGTAAATAGTGCACTCATTTAATAAATTGTGCCCTCGTTTTACTATGCTTAAAATCTGAGCTCAATTTAGTAAAATGAGCTCACACTATAGTAAAACGAGAGCACAATATAGTAAATTGTGCACACGATTTAGTAAAACGAGCGTACGATTTAGTGAAACAAGTGCACAATATAGTTCAACGAGAGCACAATTTAGTTGAGAGCACAATTTAGTAAAACAAGCGCACGATGTAGTAAAACGAGCACACATTCTCTCAACATGCAAAACATTTTGCGATGACCCCTCTAGGGCTCCGTAGATGGTAGTAGAAGGGCTTGAAAAAATAACACAGCCAAAAAAAAATCACTTGTAACAAATAAAGGGAGAAATATAGAGTTCAAGAAAAAGAATGATTGAAAATTAATGGTTTGAATAAAGAATTAGCATAAAAGCACAGAGATAAATTACAATAGTTAAAAATAAACAATTATATTTATATCCGATTAGTTGATCAATTACTGAATAAATCTCTCCTTTTTATCCATTTGTTGTGTTTACTGGCACACCGATTTACATGTTTGCGCATTTTTGGCCAAATAATTATTTCATTGAGTCATTTATTTATTTATGTATCCTTAATAATGGCAGGATTGGTCCTCCATAGAGTTTATGCTACTACCGTAACTTTTAAAAGGTTTTTTTACACATTGTAACTCTGTGTGCCAATTACTGGGGAGGGAGCTCTAAAACTGAGGATTTAAAATAAGTTTGCAGGTTGTGCTCTTAAGACTTTTCAAGGCCAGGGGACAGCACTGTAACCCCCAGCGTGGGATCCAGGCTCATTAAAGCACACCGACCCCGTCACCCTGAGAGGATCCATCACCAGCTGAACCGTGACCCATTTCTGGGTGTGACCCTTTTATTTCTAGAGACTTGGCTCCACAGTCCATTATTCAGCATCCTGGGAACTCAACCTAAAACACTGCACTCATCCCAAGCGTCAGTCGGGCTCAGTTTGAATGAGCTCACATATTCCAATTCATCTAAACATCTTATAAGTAAACCTACTCATAATTGTTTGCGGGGTCACTGGGGGAGCTGGAGCATGTCCCGGTTTACATTAGAGGCGAGATACTACATCCTGGATTATCACAGCCAGTGCTTTGTTAAGAGTTTTTCTTCCCCTCAGCAAGAGGGAAACTAAGTGTCTGATGCCTTTTGTTTATTTTTGTCTGTCTCTCAGCAATAGAAACCAGCAGGTTGAATTACGTGAACACTGGTGGAAGGGTGGTGAGAACCCGTAAAATGTTCCATGAAACCCAGAAACTTTTATTACAGCTGGGAATTGAAACAGCTGTGATCAGCGGTCCACTTTAATACTGACTAGAAACAGAAGAATATATATATATATATATATATATATATATATATATATATATATATATTTTTTTTTTTTTTTTTTTTTTTTTTTTTTTTTACTGACACCTAAAACATGGAAACATTTTATCACTTTACAAGGACAAACAATGTATTTCCTTTGATTTTTATGCAACTGACCAACACAAAAGACTAGGAGCAACAGTGGCTGGGAGCTAGGAGTTGGTGGGTTGCCAGTTCAAATCCCTGCTCTGTCCGACTCACTCATTGTGTCCTCAGGCGAGACACTTCACCCGCTTTGCCTGCTGTCGGTGATCAGAGGACCTGGTGGCATTTTTATGGCAGCCTTGCTTCTGTAAGTCTGTCCCAGGGCAGCTGTGGCTACACTGCAGTTCACCACCGTCAGCATGTGAATGTGTGAATGAATGTATAACACCCTGGGGACCTCAGGACTTGATAAAGCATTATACAAGTACAGGCCATTTACCAGTTTACAAGTATAAATCTGAAAACTGTGCTGTGTATTTGTATTCTTTCCATCCTCCTTAAATTAATACTCTATGGAGCTGGTCATCAACTCTGACCAGCTCCTGTCCCTGCTGATGGAAAGCATCCCCACAGCATGATGCTACCCCTTTGTCACAGTGGGGATGGTGTGTTCAGGGTGATGTTGGCTGCTGTTCATTTTTCTTCTATAGTATTTTGCCCATATGCCAAATGTTACATTTTTGTCTCAACTTCAAGCCCTGGTTTTCACATGGTTTCACTGCTGCTTTGTTTGTAGTGAATTTTAAACAGGATTTTTTTCTGGTTTATTTTTGACCTGGTTTTTTTCCTTCTGTTTTGTAACTTTCTTTTAATCTTTTTAATGTCTTTTCATTTATTGAATGTCCTCTTCACGCTTCTTGTTCCTGTCACGTTAATCAGTTGGAAAAAAGGGTGGGAATTCAATACGCTTTACTTCTTCCCAGTCGTTTTCAAGCATATACATACATTATGTTGTGTGGACAGATATTTAACTATTTATTTATTTATTTATTTATTCCTTCTACTTAATTGTGCAGGAATATTTTAATGTATTAACTTTTCTTGTTTTGTTCTTGGTACATGACATGCTTGAACTAAATTAAACTAAAAATTGAAAGAACATCTTGAAAAAAAGTTGTTGTTTTTTTGCATAGTCCCAGGTAAGTAAACAAATAAATAACAAAAATATCTGTGAATCTGTTTTTGCTGCTAAACGAATTGTATGCAAAATACTGTTTTACCCTTAGCAATAAGTAGTTTATTCAAGTTTACTATGAGTATGCTTATTTCATACTTAAAATGAGGCAGTTTACTTGAAGTTTACTTTTTGTAAACTGTATTCCACATTTTTAAAAGTATAGTGGAGTATACTTGACTTATACTGAAAGTATAAACAGAACTCTAAGACCGCATGTACATTAATACTAAGACTTAAACTAATACTTAAGTATACTTAAATTAACTTCAGCTTTTTGCAAAGGGTGTTCATAGAAGTCATCAGATAAACGACATATTGTAGAAGCAAAACACACCGAGGATGAGTTTTGTTTGTTTCTACCCATCACTTTGTGTGTGACAGGAACTGTTAATGATTTTTGTTTTCCCACGATAACAAGATACGTAAGAAAGGTGAGCATGATTACAGAGTCTCATCTGTGTCTTTAGCAGCGAAACATCAACAGGGATCAAGTTTCAGTCCCCCTGAAACAGGAAGCTACACACAATCTGCCAAACTTTCTAGAAAGCACTGCTCAACCCTCCTCCACACGTCCCGCCCTCCTGCTCCCGCTCTCTTTATGCTGCAACAGCTCCCCCCTGTGTTCCTGATAGGTACTGCGCCCCTCACTGAGAGGCTTTCTTGGATCTGATGGGAGGGTCTGAGGGTGGAGCTCCACTTTGGCTGTCCTGCAAACAACTCAGGCGCAGGTACATGCTTTTAAATGCTGTAATCCAGACTGCAAAGTGAGTGCAGGTTGTGTGGAAGTCGCCATTGAGAGGAATGCTATGCAGAGCCTACTGTGTAGCAAATGGAGTGTGCAGTCGAACAGCCAGATGTTCCTCTCATGTGATTAGATCATAAGAACCTGATCAACAATGGGACGTTTTTTGGCTGATCTGCTCATACTGCTGCTGATTTCTATAGGACACGTTTACGCAGGTATGGTGCTGCAGAGGGGGGAAAAAAAGAAAAAAAAGACTCCTCTTTGTAAATGATATGCAAAAGTTGCAACTGTAGCAAAACTATGTGGAAAAAGAATGTTTTTGTATCATTGATTAAATTGTTATGGCCTTGCAAAATTCATACATATTTTCTCAAAGATTCAAATTCAAATTCAGACTGTTTACATTGTATCTGTTAGTATTGTGTGTTTTTTTCATGTAGTTTGTTATTGTGACATATGGCAGTAAACTGGATTATATTTTGACAGGATGTGTGCACTTACTTGTTTTGGCACCGTAACATGTTTGTTTTAATTTATGAAATGCTCCTTTAGACAAATCCTTAATGTACAAGAGTATTATACATAAGATTTGCTTATGATAAGGACAAACGTGTAAAAATATAGGTTGCACAAGTCTCTGCACCTTTCTTGTACTTGATAAGAAAGGCCCACATCCTCATTCAAGGTGTCTGTTGCTCTAGGAAGATTATTAATAATCCATAGTGTGCTGCATCATAGAGGCAGATTAGGACACACATGGGTTATGGGTGGTATTGACAGTGGGTTTATAGGCTTTATTCAGAGCTACACGCCGGGCCAGCCTGCTGACTATGTGCTTCATGCTGGGACCAGTCTTATCACACATAACAAGTGCTAAAAAATAGTTGCATAAACAGGACATATTGTAACAATATGTATATATATATATATATATATATATATATATATATATATATATATATATATATATATATATATATATATATATGGGATTATTTGGCCATTTTAAAGATTTTAGTACATGCAATCAGTGACAGCTTGCCCAATTAAACCCGTGTCAAAAACAGAATAATAATTCTAAAATTTCTGGTGGTGTAAAGGATTTTTTTATGTATTTGGGTAAATGCATTTAAAAATTAAATGGTTAGTTTTCATAATATCCCTCTGCTCATCCGTGCACAGTTTTTGACAACGGCATAATTGTAACAATTGTGCCTTTTTTATTCTCACTAAAATTACAATTTAGCACGTTTTTAATGAAAGAATGAGGATGAATAATACTTTAATTACCCTTTCCTCCAAAGTTCTCTGTGGGCTTTTTTTTTACGGAGAGCTTTCAAGAGTTGTTCCCGATATATACCAACCTATGTGTCTGACCTCCATTCACAGCATGTTGTCGGCTGTTTTCACAAATGGATTATCGTTTTGACTGAGTGTTCCATTACTGCCATTTTATAGGTCAAATCAATGAAAGCAAAGATAGCTTTACTTTTTTAATATACACACTTAGTGGAATGGAAAAACGCCTGCTTATCTGCAGATGGTCTGTGAAGGCCCAATAGGTTTTTTTTTTTTGGAACATCAGTGAACAAGCAGCTTTACAAAGCCCAAGGAACACAGCAGACAGGTCAGGGATTAAGCTGTGGACTAGTTTAAAGTTCAATTACTTAATAAAACAATATATTTGAACATGTCAAAGAGCACTGTTCAATCCACCGTCTGAAAATAGAAAATGGCACAATTGGAAAACCAAGCAATGCATAACGGTCCATTTAAGACAGGCCAGGCTAGGAGAGCATTATCAACACTGCATATCACTTTGGGCATGCTATCCTTACAGTTAAAACATGGCTGCTACAGAAGCATCACGCTTTTCAGATGTTTTATTTTTCAGAAGGGAAAGAAAAACTGTTCATGATTGATTTTTGATGTAAATAAAGCTTAATACATACCAATCCTAAAATAAAACCTAATAAACCCAAAGTTTACCTCCCTAAACATACAGCCACAGTTAAAATGGAATAATTTAGATCAAAGCACATGTATGAATGGCCTAGTCAAAGTCCAGGCCTAAATCCAATTGAGAATCTATGATAAGACTGGTGATGTTCACCAATGCTCTTCATGCAATTTGAATAAGATTAGTCTATTTTTATTTCTAAACTGCCAGTTTATTTCTAAACTGGCAGAGATATCCCCAAAAAGACTGTAAGCTGTGCTTACAGCGTAAGGTGAATCTGGAAAATATTAAGTCTTGGTGGTAATGCTTCAAAATATAAAAAGTTCCAGGGTGTAAAAACTATAGTTTTAGAAACCACACACACATATATATATATATATATATATATATATATATATATATATATATATATATATATATATATATATATATATATATATATATATATATATATATATATATATATATATATATATATATATATATAAATAATATAAATCTTCTTGGAGTGATGTTCCAAACAACATATTTCTAGAGCAAACTATGCTAAATCAAAAGAAAGAATATAACTTTATTTGTTTCTTGAAAATATGGATTTACAATTAAAATATCACTACATGTGTGATGAAAAACCCTCCCCCAGATCATGGTTTAAAGTGCCAATAACAATTAAATGTCAAACTAGCTTCCTCAACAGACCTTTCGGATTAACTTAAATTGACTGAGAGGATGGTCTTTTTTTAAACGAGCACCTCAACAGACTTCTACTTCACTGATTTTGAGTAAACATTGACTTCATTTCATTAGAAGATTACAGTCATACCCAGTGAACATTAGCATGTTATTACGACCATGCATTTCTTATTAAGAAGCTAAGTGCTATACTAAAGAAAAGGTTTATGTAATGTTAAAACCACAATTAAAGCACAAGTTGGGACAGTTAAAATACCCTTTATTTGTGTTTTATTTGTGTGAGATTCCAATTCAAGTTTCACAAAGTGTAAGTGTCGTAAAACAGCGTCCAGCTAATGCTGTTGCCACTGTGTTCTGAATGACTAAAGGGCAGATGTGTGTCATCTGGGTCAACAGAGAAGTCCAATTAGGATCAGAACATTTCATTAGGAGCCATTTCTAAATGCATTAACTGAAGTCGGATCGAAGCTGAAAAGTGCAGAATAGACAAACCTCATTGACAAACAAGTCCGCTAGGATCAATGAAACAGCCAGTCATCACCAAGTTAAATCTTCAACTCTTAAGCCATTTGTACGACCCAAATAAACATTTTTCACAAAACGTTTTACATTACATCAAACTGTTTTAATTACATTATGATCACACGCTACACAAACTGGGTTTTGAATTTAAAGAAAACTTAAGGCTGGGTAAACCGAAAATTAATAGCTAAATAACGAATAGAACAAAGAGAACGTTTCATTGCTCTTGTCTCAAATTAGTTCTTCATCTATGTCCCTTTTCCTTGTTGCAGTTTCCTTCTATGGAAATGGCTACATCCACCTGCGAACAATAGAAAAGTCCATTCAGACGTTAATCCACGTACGATTTCGTACCTCGTGCCAGTCTGGGCTGCTGTTTTTGGCAGCGGGACACCGGGACTTTTTACTTCTTGAGCTGATGTCTGGACGCCTCCAGGTAAGCCTCAATAGATGGACTAAAACAGGAAATGACGGGCTATGGCTGGAAGTTGTCACTATTTTAGACGCTAGGAACACTATGAGAGCACAATGATCAGTTTGTTTTTTTTAAGACCATTTAAAGTTGATATAATTGACTAAAGAGAAACTGAACCTGTCTGAAGCTAAAGAGAGAGAGCTTCACACACTTAAAGCAAGGAATACTATCTTGGGATGTTGCCATAAAACAAGATAGTTGAGCGATGGATGATGGTTTTTTTTCTATGCAAAGAAGAGCCAGCAAGAAGGCATTCATTGTAATGTCAGAATGTGTGAAACTCAGAAAAAAAATAACCCCTGAGGCTCTGGTTTTATGGCAGAACATGTTCCTTCATGAATGAGACTGAAGAAGAAACCTTAACTATTGGCTTTCCTTCTCTATGTAGTCTGGAAATCATGGTTCATTTTAGGGGGGATGAAACAATAAGTAGAATGATAAGATGGACCCTGAGAAATCCTACATGTTTCATCACTCTCTCTTTCCTTCTAACCTCAACTTCCATGCTCCAGGTACGTCTGAACCTGGGCTCAGGTGAGCGGTCGCTACGTTCGGAGAGGGGCACCCATCTTAACGATCTGGCTTGGCACACAGTGGAACTGAACCACACACACCACAACGTCAACATGATTGTGGACCGAACCTCTCGCACCACTCTCCGAATGCCAGGACCAGATTTGGAGCTCAGCATCGAGGACGGGCTCCTTGTTGGCGGGACAGCCGGACTAAACCACCCTTACCTTCGAAACATCTCGGCTGGGTTTAGAGGTTGCTTGGATGAGGCCGTCTTCAATGAACACAACCTACTGTCCAGCCTTCAGGCACATTCTGGGCACAAGAGCATCCACGAGGTGTCCCAGGGTTGTAGTCCACAGTTTTCAGCAACAGAAGAAGATCCTGTCAGGTTCTCCAGCTCTAAAGCGTTCATCTCTCTTCCACAATGGGAAGTCCTCCAAGAGGGCACGTTTGAGTGTGAACTTCACCCTTCGTGGAAAGATGAAAATGGACTTGTGTTGTACAGCTCTGGGAGTCAAGGAGGGTTCGTCTCCATCGAGATCAGAAACGGTCACCTTGTGGCATCGCTGGGAAACGGAGAGGGTAGTAAAACCGAGCTGCACTCACTGACACATGTCTACAGCAAGCACACTTGGTACCCCATCCAGCTGCTCCTGCTACCTGATAGCATCCAGCTGAAGGTGGGCAAGGAGTTGGTGAAGGCCAGCCTGAGTCAGGAGCTCCAGGCCATCCAGCTCAAAGGGCCTCTCTTCCTTGGAGGGCTGGATGACGTTGCTCTGGGAAAAGCAAGAAGTGCAGGATTTTCATCTGTTCCTTTTGGAGAAGGAGAAGGAGGAAGATCATTTAAAGGCTGCCTCCAAAAAATTAGGGTGAACACTCAAAAAAGTGGCTTACCTCATGCCATGGTCACCAAGGACGTTACTGTGGGCTGCAACGTAGGCCAAGCCCCAAAGGTAGTGATCCTTTCCAGTCCAACAGACCTCCCGGAGTTTGATGTTACCACTTCGCAGATGACCAGCAACAAGAGAGACACAAAACTACTGCTGCTTCGAACGCTGGAGGTAGCCGAAGGAGGCCAGGCGCTGCTTGAACCCAAACACATGAAGGTAGGACGTGTCATGTTCTGCTGGAATGTCTCCTGGATTATTCCTGTGCCTGGTTTGACAAACATATGCATGTGTTTCCATTTTCACGTCCTGCCAGGTGAATCTGGACTTTCGCAAACTGGGGATCCATCCATCACAGCTGATGTGCCTCGTCGTGGAGCCCCCCGTTCACGGTCAGCTGCGTTTGAATCCCAGCCCAGATCCAAACGGGTTGCCCGAGGAAACGCAGGAAAGGACCATCGGAATAGGGGCAGAGGAGAAGGATCGAACTTTCAGCATGCTGGACCTGTGGCAGGGCCGGGTTATGTATGTCCACAGTGGCTCAGAGGACCAGAATGACTTCTTCACCTTTTCGATCTTCTCTAACAATGAGAAGGAATTGCCCATATTCCCAGAAGACAGTCATCTGCACCGGTTTAACATCAGCATCGCTCCAGTTAACGACGCTCCTGTCCTCAGCTTGCCACAAGGGAACCTTTTTACTCTGCCGGAGAAGTCCAAACGACAGGTAGGCCCACCCCAATGTCTAGATGTAGAACACTTTGAGCCATTTTATGATAAGACTATCAAATGAATATGTTCTCCATAACAGTTGACTACAGACATGTTGAGAGTCTCAGACCCTGACAGCAGTCCTGAGGATCTTGTTTTTAGCTCAATGGGGAACCTCAATTCGGAGGCTGGTTATCTGGAGAACCAAGATTACCCCGGCAGGTTGGTCTTATGGGCTGGGAAACTGTCACATTGCTTTACAGACCCATTTAGATAGCTTAATGTCTGTACATGTAACTAAAAAGAAACTAAAATAAAGGCTGCAAACACCCATTAGACAGCAATGCAGATAATGGAGTCAAACAAGGATAACATGACAGCGTCTCTCTTCCAGGCCCATAAACGTGTTCTCTCTAAATGATCTAGAGGAGGGTAAGATCTGCTTTGTACACACAGGAGTTTCTGCCTCCAGGCTGGTCCTCAGAGCCAGTGATGGACATAAAGTAAGTAAACATATGGCTACTCCACCAAATTCTAACCAGTTAAGTAAAATGTGCATTGTTTGAGTAAAACATTGTTAAACTGATGTGTTCCTCTTTCTCAGTGGATTGGTTAACTTTCCATTTACAGCATAGATGGGAAATTCATCCATCATTTATCATTATCAGGAAAACATCTTTGTTTTGAAAAGAATCACGCTTTATCGCAATGATAATGATTATCCATAGTTGATGATGTCTGCAAACTTGAAAAACTAACAGTGGCAGAAATTTATCATTTTATTTTCTTCCATTCTTGTGTTTACAAAAGCATCAATACATTTCTGTATACTGAAAAATATGACTACTGTAACCTGTTATAGTAGCCTATTTGAGCAGTATTTATATTTGAGGGGCTCATATTGTATACTGTCTCATAGTCATAAACCATTTGAATCAGGAGTTAACTTTTTATAGTCACTTTTATTCTTATTACAATGACAATTGTAATAGAAATTTAAGTCTTTTTGTCCATCCTTACATTAGGGCACTATTCAAAAGTCTTGAATCATGTTTATATAATTTATGCTTTTGTTTTTGTTTTTTTGCAATATTTTCAGTTATCTCACGCAATAGAAGTTTGGGTTTTCTGAAGTTTTTCCTTGGACAGTGATTTCAGTTAAATAAATTTCTGTCCAGTACCTGGAAATTTTCAGCAGTCTTCTTTTAGTTGCTTAATTCTAGTGTATGAGTCCCTCAGAAATTAATCTCAAATTTTGTACTGACACATAACAGACAACTTACCAAGAACCAGTTTTGTGTCTTTAAACCCTTGGTTACCAGCAGCCAGCCGCAAAGATACAACCTGTTTTCATCTTTATTGCATCTCTTAGGTCTTTGTCTATCCTAAATGTCCACTTTTCTAAATTTCAAGTATCCACTGACACAGGCGCCTGATTAGATAATGAAAAAACATGCACCCCAGATGTCAACCACTAATCTAAAAGCTCATGAAACGACATCAGTGGAAGAAACTATTAATAGAGCCGTGGCACATCCAAGTTCTATGATGGTAGTTTAGGGTTCAAACCTTGATTACATGTCTATTGTTTGTACTTTGTGCTGTCAATCATATTCTTATTTCTGAGCAAATTTATAGAGCCTAAGTTTCTGTTCAACAATAGTCCCTAGAATGCTGTTTCTATATGTCTTACAAACCAACAGATACCTACATGTGTTCGGACATTGCTGCTGCGGTCAGCTTTGTTACAGATCGAAGCGAAGACCTGCTGCGCTTACACTTAAAAAGCTGATTCAGAATATAGTCATTTCACCTTTTCTTTCTATGGTGTTCAACAAAAAAAATACTCTTGACAATGGAGATTAATTTTTATTTCCAAATCATACTAGGCAAACAATCTTAGTTTGTTCAAACAAGCAAAGAGATGAAGGAAGGTGGGAACAGAATCCAGCAGTTATTTCTAATATTTATAGATTTTGTGGCAGTTCAAAAAGCTATAACAAGAATCAACAGAGACTTTGTTCATATGTCTGTCTGCAGGGAGTGATCCGATTTCTTTGCGTCAAAAAATGGGGCAACGAACAAAGATTTGGGGCGGGAGTTGCTCCACTTGTTCCATTGTTCAGGCGCCTATCACAATATACAATATCCTTGTGCCCTAATAGGCAAAATTCAAGCAACAACTTTAAGAGGAAATCCTGAGAAAGCACGTGAATAAATTGACCAGGACCACATTAAAAGATTAGAGGAACAACATTCATGAAAATAAATTTCAAGGTGGACAGTCATAGTCCCTATTGAGCACACACACTAAACATTTAGCCTAAATAAAGACATCCAACTCAGTTCGCAAATTTAATGATCCACAAGCATTTTGTAAACACAATTAGACAGTAGTTTTTTAGTTAGTTAGTTTTTTTTTTTTTGTGGTGATCTTTTACTTTTCAACCAAATATCTGCAAAGTAACGACATCTTCTCCAAAGACTTTCCACAACATTTCCTTCTCTTTCACATTTACAGGTCAGCAACGCAGTAGTTTTGAGGATCATGGCGGTGACACTCGAATACAAACTGGTGAATAAAACTGGACTGGAGGTGAACCAGGGGGAAGCTGCCATCATCAGCAGCAGTCACCTTGCTGTATGGGTCAATGTGGCAGACAGTTCAGTAGACGTGTGGTTTGACGTAACAGAGTTGCCACAGTTTGGTGAGATCCAGAGGTTGCACTCAAGTGGCGAATGGAAATCCACCACCTTTTTCTCACAGAGACTATTGGAAAAGGAAAGAATCCGATATATCAACACCTACCAGGGAATTCAGACTCAGGGCAACATCACAGACCAGTTCAAATGTAAAATAGTCATCACATCAACAGCCAAAGAGGAGGTTGTTTTCCCCATAGAGATCCGCTGGATTCAACTGAAGGTAACGCGGAGCAAGATGGAAGTGACTGGCCTTGAGAGCGCCGTTCTCACTCCTGAAGACCTTCACGTGATTTGTAAAGGTGTTAAACTGAGCGAGAGTGACCTTTTCTTCAGAGTCCTGACAGTTCCAAAGAAGGGTCGCTTGTTCCTCAACCAGAAGGTTCTGCAGAGGAACTCAACCTTCAGCCAAGAGAACGTCACAGAGGGTTTGGTCAAGTACGAACTCTTCAACAGGCTGCACGATGACGCGAGAGATTCCTTCAGCTTCCAGGTGTTTTCTACTCACGCCGCTTCCACGCCTTATGACTTCAGAATCAACATTAGAGCCGAGTCAAGTGCAGCGACGATTGTAAATAAAGGCCTTTCAATCCTCGAGGGAGCAAGCAAAGTAATTACGAAGGACATTTTGTTCACTCACGTGGCGAGTAACCGGGAGGTTCATTATAATGTCACAGTGAGGCCCAGGCACGGGCAGTTACGAAAGATCAACCTGTCCAACTCGACTTCCATCAACGACAACATAGCGACGTTCACCAATCGGGACATCACGGAGGAGCGGGTCATGTACGTCCACGACGACAGCGAGACCAAACAGGATTCCTTCGTGTTTCAAATCGCCGTGTACAAACCGCACAAACACGCGACCAAGAAGGAGGACGGAAACGCCGCGGAGCACACCTTCAACATCTCCGTGCAGCTCGTCAACGACCAGAGGCCAGTCAGGGTCGTCGATAAGGTCTTCCACGTGGCCCGCGACGGACAGAGGTTGGTGACGCTAAAAGACCTGCGTTATCGTGACGATGACTCGGACTTTGAGGACAGCTGGCTGGTCTACACGCGGAGGGGGATCCCAATGGGGGAGCTGGTGCTGGCCAGTGATCCCAGCCACAGGCTGTACGAGTTCACACAGCGGGACCTTGAGCAGGTCAGCATTTAGCTCCAAATAAACGTCATGAATGAGAAGACAGAATAGTCATGTGAAAGCATTCACATATTCACTGACTTGTGCTTAAATTTGTGTTGGAAAGTATGACGTCACAGATTAGGGATGTGAAACAGTTAGTCAGAGGAAGTAGATCGATTTAAACAGCCTCACTGTCCCTCCACGCCTTCTGCACTCCCGGTTTGTTTATTTGCAGTGGTACATGCTCTCGCTGAACATTTTAGAACAGTACAGGCTTTTATATGAGTAGATATATTAGTGGGGAAAGGATCCCATGCTGAAAGATAACTAGGCCACACTTATTGGCCTTCCTCCTGTAACATCCCACAATGTTGAAGAATGCAGCGAATAATCTTTGGCCATGTCTTTTGGGTAAAATGTCTTAATATTGTCCAAAGATTCAGTTTTTGGGAGTGAGATGACCATAAAAGAAGTTTGATTCTGTGTCTGGTGAACCCCTTCGGTGTTGATTTGGACAAACGTATTGGATAATAAGACCAAATTGCTTATTTTTAGTTTTCAAACAAGAGGTCCTGGAACTCCTTGTATTTCAAAGACTTCATGATGCCATTAGGTGGCTCTCCACATAGTCATCCTTTGTTTAAGAGACCCACCTGGAGCATTTTGCTGTAGGAAAGAGCAATCTGATCTCATCTGTCCAAAGCACATGCCTCCAGTTAAAGTCCCAGCAGTGTTTGGTCATCTCACCTACAGTATGACAAACCCAACATTGTACTTTATATTTGTGATGTTGGACAGAAAAAACTTTTTCCTGATTGCTATTGAGACTTAGCGACCCCAAGATGTCTATCTTTATATCTCTTTTTTTCACCTCATTGTGCGTAGTAGCAAAAATATATAAAGGTCTTTATCTGGTCTTTGCTGTTCTCGCTATAACTCATAGCTTTTTTGTTTAGTTTTTTTTGTGAAATTTGGTGGTGTTAGACACTAATTATAAGATCATCTCTCACTCTTAAGCAGCTTCTCCTTTTGCATTTTAAACTTTAAAAACCCTTCTTTAAATCGGAACTTGAAAATAGATTATTTGATTAAATATTCCACCCTTTCCTAGCCATATTCAGTGCCACGCATTTTGTTCTAACTCTTGTGTATTCTTCTTTCCTCAGAACAAGGTGTTGTTTATCCACGGTGGGGTGAGTTTTGGACGCTTTGTGCTTTTCGTGACAGATGGGAAACATTATGTTTCAGCGTTGCTGGAGGTAATTATACATATTTTTTGCTTTGAATTGTATTCTTAAATGTCAAGGGAAAATGTTCCAACTGTTTTTCTACAGCCAACTATTAAATTAGACAATCATGACATGGTCTAAGACAGAGAAGCACTCAAAAAGAATAGTGACTTTAAAAATGTGGCTACTTTAAAGTCATTTAACATAGTCATGCATTATTGTAATCTCTGAAAGTGGTTTTGATCTTTTTTTTCTGAAGGCCTTTAAAATGTTCCTTTTAACTTTGGCTCTTTGATTGTTAACTGGGTTCATGTAGACATTTTAAGCCTTAAATCGGTCATTGTTTTATTCAATAATATACATTTTTTAACAGTTTACCATGTACTTTTTGCGGTGCAGGTGATGGCGCAAGATCCATACCTGCAGGTGGAGAACAACACGGGTCTCATGGTCCAGCAGGGTGGGCTTGCAGCCCTGACTTCTGTTAACCTCAGCGTCATCAGCAACCTGGACATTCGGGACCCTCAAGAAGTGACTTTCGAAGTTTACGTTCCACCTAAACACGGCGTGCTCTGCCTTAATGACGGGCAGAAGGAGGCGATCATAGGAACCGATGCCATTTCAGTCTTTACCCAGAGAGACCTGGTGGCGGGGCGCCTGGCCTACCACCACAGCGGAGGGCACGAGTTGCTGGATGTTTTCAACGTGACGGCGAGAGCCAGAGAAAGAAGCACAGAGAGGCTGACTGAAAGAGGGAGGAGAGAGGTGCAGCTGGATATTGGAGTGCCGGTGAAAATATATTTAGAGAGTCACCACAGGCCTCCAACCGTTAAAACCAACCGTCCAGTCGTGGTGGCCGAGGGACAGAATACCTCCATAAGCAGAGAAGATGTAGAGGTGAGAGAAGGAAGGTTCCTTAATACAGGAGCAGTCTGTTTATAATGTCTTACAAGCGTTGTTACAATTATTATTCCGTCAGGATTAATTGTTTTTTTTGCCTGTTTTATACACCAGGTGGTGCATGAGGACAGTCTACCATCAGAGATAGTCTTCACCGTCCAAGTCCCTCCTACTGTGGGCATCATTTATAGATCATCTGCCAACAAAAATCGAGAAAATGTACAAGGAGAAAAGCAGGACCTTGTAAAGGTTTGTTCAGAATTTAGAGGTTTTACCTCCCACTGAAAAATTAGCTCAACCAACTCAAAGACAGATTTTCTCAACACCTGGAAAATGGAGAAGAAATCAGAACGTCTTAAAAAAATTTTAAAAAAACTTTAGTTGTGAAATCTCGCTGTGTTTTGATGGCTTTGTCTTTGACTGACAGCCATCTGTAAGTTTAATAACAATTAACTATAATTATTATTACTACTATAATTTTAGTAAAACAAACATTTTAAAATTGATTTGTACTCAAGATGTGTTTTGTACCAGACCACATGGTGGCGCTTTACTGACAGAGTTAGAAAATCTAATTTTTTTTTTTTTTTTTAATGCTCTTGTCTAATACGCTTCAAAAGTGAATGTATTTATTCTTTAAACATTAGTACTCATCACTGAACCTTACATTGTTTAATTGTGGACTTGGTTTTAGGCATGAGGCCCTAGTTATTAGTCTATTGCCAAAGTCCCCAAATTAGAGTTTCCTTTTCAAAAACAAAGGTTTTAGATTTCAAGGGGAGTTTTTCTTTCTTTCCATAATCAATAATTTTAGGTTTTTAGGCATAAAGTTCTCTTGGAAAATCCATTCATATTCCACATTCATGTGTGTTGGGCTCTTTGTTTATTTCCACTTTTTTGTCTTCTATCATGGTTAAAGTAGATTAAAGCAAAAAACTTTATTTTTTCTCTCACAATTGTTCAGTTTTTCTTTCATTGTACTATATAATAAGGTCTTAGTGAAGTTAGCACAGACAGCTTTTACCCAATCCTTCACTCAGAAACTGTGTTTAAATATCTTTTGGTTCCATTTTTCTATCAAGGGTTTCAAGGAGCAGCCTACAACTTCCTTTACACAAGAAGATCTCAACCATAGATCAATTATGTATCAGCATCAGGGTGCAGGAAGCATCAATGACACTATCATCTTGGAAGCAACCAATGGGGTGACAAAGGTTGGGCCTATCAGGGTGGTGATAGACGTCATACCTATCCTGCTTCCCCTACAGGTAGAAGGCCTGAAACTAATTAATGATCTCAGTTAAGAAAGTTTCTAACTAACGACAGTAAATGTCTGTGCTTCTTCAATCACCAGGTGTTGAACCTGACCCTGGATGAAGGGTCCTCCCTGCCTCTCACATCAAGCATTATCCAGGTTGCCAGTCATCACTTTTCAGGGTTGAATTTCCTTTACCAGGTCATTATTCCACCGAAGTTTGGACACTTGGAGCACAGCCGTATCCCAGGGATGCCCATCAATGCTTTTACGCACACAGAGGTATAATTGAACACATTAAAAAGATCTAACTTGTCTCAGTTCAGCTCACCCTCAAGATGGACTTGGCCCTTTTACGTAAGAGCTAAATTATTATTGCCTATCCTTGTAATTCATTATAAACAACACAAAAGCAATTTGTTTTTCTTATCTGAGTGCATTTATTTACACAGATTTTGTTCATTTTATTCAATCAAAACCCTCTTTTTCATGAAAAAAACCCTAGATTTCATAGTCTGTTATTTGATTCCGCCCATGCTGAAATCTAATATAAACATCTGTTTCTAGGTGGAGCGGGAGTACATCTCCTATGTCCATGATGGCAGTGAAACACTGAAGGACAACTTCACAATTATAGCCAATCAAACAGAGATGAAAAAGCACAGCTTGCCATCCACTGTTTACATCACAGTCACACCCGTCAATGACGAGACCCCTGTTGTGACCACCAACCGTGGCCTAAAGGTAGGAAATTACCAAGATAATGTTCAAGTTCAAAAGCAAAGCTGGGTGTGTTGAGAATTAAAAATATATCTTAGTTGGGATTACTGAGGAAAGCAGAGGGGGGCCTGTCCTTTCCTGCTCCAGCGTAAGATAAACATGGAGTTTTATTGCCCTGAGGGGGTGTTCAGCAGGAGAGGGGGTCAGTCATCCTCCCTCTGAGCTTGCAGGAGGAGTTTTAAAGTTGATAAAAGGAATGTCTTGGTAAAACTTACTTCAGACAGACAGATTTATCCACCGCGGTGAGAACAACATCTTGTAATGGTATGTACTCTGTCTCCATATTTAATTTCTAAGAATTAAATATGTACTTAAACCGTTCTACCTCTGATCAATGATTCCTTATTTTATTGTCAAATCTTAAACCGGGGTAAAAAGGGGCCTTTAGTAGCGAAGCAGGATTAGGCCAATAATAAAAATATCACAGGTGTTGATGCTATATTTCTATTTATGTAACTGTATGGTTGTATGGTAATTATCCCCCCATTTTCTTTGTTTGTTTTACCTTGTTTGAGTCATTGGTGGTAGGGCATAGGGGTGTGGTTAGGAAGTTTTTAAGTTGTTGATGAAAAGTTGCTGGAAAAAAATTGACGTTTGCTCCATGAATTGTTGGAGTGCCTGTTACATCCTGGATGAGCCCCCAAAATTTGGTGGAAGCATCCACAATAGTTGATTAACCATCTTAATTACCTGACGTCATCAACACAGCATAGCAACTCAAGAATAATTTACTTTCTTGCGTCATAATAAGCATCTTAAACATCAATAAGGGCGGGAGTCAAGCTTAAAACAATTACCAGCGGAAGTCCCATCCTGTGTGAATAAATATACATAAATAAGATGAAAATAACTCTTGTTTTTCAACTGATAGATAGAACCAACATCATGTGTTGTTTTTAATGTGGCTCTGTTTTTTGGTTTCTCATAGAATCTACCAAAACATATAACACATACAGTATCTATAGTGCTTGCATCTATAGAGTCATGAAAAAAGACCAACCAAAATTTTCAGCTTTCTTCCTGCTTTTGAGTGACTGTGCAAAACAAATCATAACTAAGCTGTTCATCATCGGGTTCCAAACCATACAAATAGTTATAAACATTTCCTCATCTAATATAGAAATCAGGAGTGTATCAGTTACCATCTGACATCAAGACTATACCTAATTTTAAAATGTTTACTACCAGGCTTAAAAACTGGTTAAAGACAAACCAAAACTGCACTAATTTTTATTTATTCTAAGTAGGTAATAGTTGTGTATTATATGCACATTTTACAATTTGATCAGGTTTTTATTTTTTAAATTGAAGTAGCATAGTATGTAAATTCTATTTTTATATAATAGCCCAATGAGGAACAGGAGTTTAAATTTGCATTAGCTATAATAAACTTCATATGCGGCACTTCAGTGACAGAGTTTGTTTTGTCACTATGTTTGTCCCTGTCAAATAAAGATGAAGTAAAATAAATAAATATTTTCACACTAGTTTATTAGGAGTATATGTGTAATGTCCTTCCCGTTTTGTCCTTCTGGTGCTGCAGGTGTGGGTGGGTTCTGTCACAGAAATAAGCACCGACGAACTCAGTGCAGATGACTCAGATACGCCCCCTGAGGGCCTGGAGTTCGTCGTCACCCCCCCGAGCAACGGTCACTTGGCTCTGAAGCGCGCTCCCTCCAGACACATCCTGAACTTTACCCAAAATCATATCCAGAGCAGACAGCTGGTGTTTGTGCACAGCGGTAAACACACAGATGTAGTGCCAATGTCCGAATGGGGCTCTGTTATAAAAGATTGGTTTATTTAACCTCTCTTGTCCCCATGCAGGTCCACTATCAGGGGGCTTTCACTTTCAGGTGAACGATGGGGTTAACTTTGCTCCTCGGCAGATCTTCAGCACCACGGCCCACGCTCTGGTACTTACTTTACAGAAGAACCATCCTATGGAGGTTTACCCAGGTAAAAAACACCCAGTCTTTACAAATGACATTACAAGTTGTCAACAGTTGGCAGGAATTAAATATAATGGGGCTGAAGTTTTTCACAAAACATATTCAATTATTATCACTGATATAATAGGAAAATAGCACAAAAAGCCTGGATGGAATACAACATAACAAACCTTTGTATATCATGGTTTGTGGACTCTAGAGTCTTCAGCAAATTCACAAACAAAATTTGCATGCAACAAAGCAATTGTTTAATGTGGAAAAACCAGAGTTTGCAGGTCTCAAACTGCATGCAAAAGAAGATATGCTCCCAAAACAGTTTTACTCAGCAAATGACATCATTCTGCATTGAAGGTTACGCATGCAAGGTCAAGAACTCATATTTTTGGTATAGTTATGTCAGCTACAGCCTGGGCAAATCTCATTAGATTCTCAAAGACCAGTGCTGTTTGTGACTTGTAGGTTGTTTGAAATATTTAACATCTTCCAAAAGCAGGAGGAGAAGAATGGGGGGGGGGGGGGGAATGAGTCTAAAAAACAAGGCAGGATTGTCAAAGAATATACTTCATTCTCTCTTCCATTGATGTGTGCCTGGTGTTTTATTTTTTTTCTGTAATCAAGTAAATTGTCTAAACGGTGTTAACACCCTATCCTTTTTATTCACAACACAAATATTATGGTTGCTAAATATTTTTAAAGATTGTGCTTCACTTGCAGAATTTGATGACCGTAACTGAAATACATTACGCTGCAGTAATTTGTAGAGTACTCATACACGTAACTG
Organism: Fundulus heteroclitus; assembly: GCF_011125445.2. Lineage (NCBI taxonomy): Eukaryota > Metazoa > Chordata > Actinopteri > Cyprinodontiformes > Fundulidae > Fundulus > Fundulus heteroclitus. The sequence continues at coordinate 13,039,573 of NC_046368.1, read as the reverse complement.
TGACCAGTTAGTCATTCTTCTCTTTCTTCTTTTCCCCTTGAAGGCTCTGTGACTCCGATCTCAGAGCAGGAGCTTCAGGTTGTTACAAACAACGTCAGTGACATCAGAAAGAACCAGTCCGTGGTTTTTGCCGTGACCGCTCCTCCCAAATTTGGTCGCCTGGTCCGGAGAATGCCCGATGATTCTTTCAGAAATATTTCCACATTTACTCAAAGCATGGTCAGAATGCATGATTTGTTCATAAATGTTTCAGTGTGTTTAAGACCAAGCAGTATAAAGTCAAATGAGTAAAATGGCCTGTACTTGTATAGTGCTTTATCAAGTCCGACGATCCCAAAGCGCTTTACACTACAGTCAGTCATGCATACATTCACACCCTGAAGGTGGTGAGCTATGTTAGTAGCCAGAGCTGCCTTGGGGCAGACTGACAGAAGTACCTTCAGCATGCTGTCTATGCTACTGCAATGGTTGCATTTATGGTCCTTTGGCCATAAACAGGCCAAATGGCAAGAAAATATTTAAGGTATGAGGTATTTTTTTTTTTTTAAATCGTTTGGGCCTGTAATACTTGACCACTGTGAACCCGATACTCAAACCAGACACGGTGTTGCGATAAAATGTTTATTATAAAAGCTGAAATAAACAACGTAGAAGCAGACAAAGGAGCAGGTCATATGCAGAGCTGACAGCTCAGAATGGATAAGGACAGGTAGCATGGGCTGGTGACAGAAAATTGTGTCAAGAAAAATTTATCAGAACCAGGGATGCACGCTAACACTGGAAAGCAACTCGCTCAAGGCTGAAGGCCATCTGGCACTGACAGGCTGGGAGAGGCAGGTATAAATAGGCAGAGTCCCAGGTGGAGCATATGCAGGCAATCAGGCTCAGTGCAGGTGAAGCTACTCCACTAATCAACTGATAGGAGTGGAGCAGAGCAGAGACAAACAGCCAGCCAGCCCAAAATAACAAGAAATGACCGACATAAATCATGACAAGACCACATTTTAGGATAAGATAAGCAATTCCTTCATTGTCCCATAATGGGGAACTTGAGGGACAACTTGAAGGCCAATCACTGCCCTTGATTGTGTGATTGGCCTGAGTTTTTACAGGCCTGCAGCTCCCACAGAGATTGATTTTTTTTTTTTTACCTCCTTTCTTTGAATACATAATGTATTCCCTACTTTGAGCATGGAAGGAGCATTTTACCCAGTATAACAAAAAGTGTTTCTGAACAGAATTACCAACTATAGCTTTAAACAACACAGGCAAGAAGTAACTAGATACGCTTACAAGTCCTTCAGCGTGGCTATTATCTCTTGGCATCTCCCAGATCCGTTTCTATCTTATAAACATTTTGGAGAAACATTTAGTCTATGCAATGTCATTGCATATTTTCACCAACTGCCTTTTTTGTGCCATGGTGTGTAGATAATAATGTAAAACTTTTTCTACCTTTGCCTCGACTGATAATGGCTAAGCGAAAGGACGGGGAAAATCCAACTAGGACAGCTGATCACTATTTTAGAATAATATAAATCATGAGAAGGGGTGCCTAAAGTCGGTCCTCAAGCCTGTTGTCTTGTATGTTTTAGATGTTTCCATGGTTCAATGCATCTCAAGTTAATTGACAAATAACTTGCAAAAATGATTTAAACATAGTTCATTCACTATCCATTGTAATATTCTATAAGATTCAAATAATCAGAAATTGCAGTCTCTCCCTGTCCTGACTGGATCATCTCTCCCTCTCAGGTGAATGACGGCTTGATCCTGTATGATCAGAACAAGCCAGAGTCAGTCGGGTGGTCAGCGGCAGACTCCTTCTCTTTCACCGTGTCCTCTCCTCCGGCTTTTCTGCCTCCGCACACCTTCACCATTTTGATTTCCTACCAAGCCAACGAACACCTCGGCAGTCCTCAACATAGAACTAGACTGCTAAACAACGCAGGTACTGCCTCTCTTTTAGCTGGACACGCTCCACTTTTTGAAAATAAAAAAATAAACAAAGTTCAAGGAGGATGAGTTTTCTGTCTGTTTCTGTTTGCCAGGTGCCGTAGTGGCTGAAGGAGGCCGGGTGACAATTGACCGCTCCAAGCTCGATGCCTCCAACCTGCTGGGAAACCTTCCAGAGTTCCACAGAAAGAACCACCACATCATGTACCGAGTGATTTCTCTGCCCCGGCACGGAGCGCTGACCATACAGGGACACAATCTCACCAGGTGACATCCTGCATAGACTGTTTCATCCATCTTTAGATTTAAACTCTTACCAAAGATGGATACATTTAACGAGTTAAAGTAAATTATGAAATTAAGGGATGATATCATTTGGATACATTTTATTTGGTTCTAATTAAGGGCTTTTAGGTTTTTGATGGGTTTTTTTTTCCCCCACAGGAGCCAGACAGATTTCTCACAAGCCACCCTGAACAAGTTCGGCATCATGTACCTCCACGACGACTCAGAGACGACAAAGGACAGCTTCACCTTTCGAGCCTGGGTGGCCCCTTTGCATCATTCCTCTTCCTCGCTATCCTTGTCTGCCTTTTCCTCCGACTCCTCGTCTTCCACCTCATTCTCCCCTCCCCACTCTTCATCGTCGTCATCCTCCTTTCCGGCTCTGGGCACTGCCTCTCATCGCCACGCTGCCGCGGACACAGTGGCAGTGACAGAGATGTTCAACATCACGGTGACGCCCGTCAACGACCACCCTCCGCTGATCAGGAGCAGAGCTCCCAGCATGAAGGTTGTGGTTGGGGAGAGAGTCATCCTCGGACCTGACAACCTCCAGGTGGGCCAGTGTTTCGTGGTAGCTCTCATTTCATTCATCATAAGTTGGATCAGTTAAACACTGAGAAAAAAAACCCAAGTGTGACTTGTTATTTATTTATGAATTAGTTATCGGAAATGCATCTTTAGCACTTTACTTGTATGACATATTGTTTGAAGCAAAGAAAGAACAGCTCTCATATGTATTTTTCTAAATTATAGAAAAAGCTATATCTGGTTCTATAGATGTCTTGGACTGACCCACTGCTTGCTAATTCAAAGATGTAGCTATTATTTTTTTTTAAAAGCTGCTTTTATTTTTTGAAGTCAATGCCCTTCATTTCCTGCATAAGCAACCTTGTAACATAAAGGGGGTGTGTATGGGGGACTCAAAATGTCAAAATTAAAAATTAAAGCAGTATAATTGACCCAATAAATAAACGAATACAGTTTAAATGTGCCAATAATTTTAGATAAATAATTTTCTATTTTTTGATATGCCTTTGTTTAAAAATGTCCAATTCATTTATTTTACCACATTTTATAATTTAATTGACCTCCACATTTTTTCTCCATTTCTACATATTATTTATTTGAGCATGTATTTTGAACATTTTTCTGCCTACTTTTTAACTTTTCCTGAAGCATTTCTGTCTCAATATGTAAATAAGGTGAGCTGTTCGTTTGGTCAGCTCCTCTACCATTGGTCAATCAGAAGAAAGGTGCAGGATCTATTCCCACCATAATTATACTTCTACGCTCATTAAATGATTTAATTATGTGGTAATGTAAATAAATGAGATATTTTAAAAAAAGACATAGCAATAAATACAAAATCATTTATATATTTATTTTAGTCAATAGGGACATTTTAAGTGTATTGTCTCAATGGAGCCAGTTAAAGCAATGAATCATTTCATTATCTATCAAAATTGGCAATGGTGCATCGAAAACTTCCACATGACTCAATTAATTAGAAACAGCATTTTGGGTGGATATGGTCACCTATTTTTCTTCCATCCCTTGGTCTTTTATGAACCTGATTGGTCAGAACCTCCCATCCACTGTTTGTGGCAGAAGTAACAATAATCTTGATGCAAAAAGGAGTGAAAATTGCACGTGATGACAGTAATCTGCTATATACCCCTTCTCCAGAAATAAAGGCAGACAGTCTGTACACAATATGTGGAAAAGGGAAGCAGTAACTTTATGAATTTACCCTAGTTTGTATTTTATTTTTTGATTCCCTTCGGGTTTTACAAATATCTAAATTCTCTTGTGCGTTTCAAGTGCCATCTCTTAAGCAAAATCAACCAGTTCCTGGCAATCAGTGTGTCCCTACTACTCAATAAAAATGTTTTTGATTTTACCTCTGGGGATTTTATGTCTTGCTGAAGATTTATTTCTGAATGATTTTCTGATGGCCATTTTATTTATTTCTTAGGTTGAGGACCATGACACTCCACCAGAGGAGCTACACTACCTTGTGATCAGTAAGCCCAACAACGGGTACCTGACGTTGGGAGAAAGACCAGAGCCAGTGACCTCTTTCACCCAATACGACGTCAACCACGGCCGACTACATTTTACGCAGCAGGTGAAAAAGACTAATCCCAGTTCTTGTAAAAACTTTAAAAGTAAAACCCTTTCATTTTCTTTCCTGCCTTTCATTCCATGTCATTGCTATGATTTCTTTGACAGGGTGAGGTCTCGACTGGGGTTTTCTACTTCAACGTGACGGACGGCCATCACCGACCGCTCTACAAACTGTTTAGCTTGGAGGTGGTTAAGCCGTCTGTATCCATGGTCAACAACACCGGGTTGTCGTTTGTGCAAGGCCGCACGGCGGTGGTGCTGACAACCAATCAGCTGGCGGCTCAAACCAACGGTCAGAGGCAGGCCAATATCTCCTATACAGTCACCAAGCACCCACGCCATGGTCGCATTGCTATCAACGACCAGGAGGTCACCACCTTCCGGCACGAGGACCTCCAGTTAGGTCGGGTTGTCTATCACATGACTGATCTCAGCGAATCAGAGGACAGCTTCCAGATATCAGTGTCAGCCTGGTCCACTGGTGTTGACTATGGGAGAGTAACGGGGCAGACTGTTAATGTTACTGTGAGGCCTCTGGTCTACCTCAGAGAGCCGGTTAGGGTCCCAAGTGGTATCGCAGTGAAATTGGGCAAAGCCATGATTGATGCCTCAGAGCTTGCCAGAATCAGCAGAGTCGATCCGGTCTTTGAGGTTCTTTCTCCACCGAAACATGGAAAATTAGTCAAGGTAAGTCTGTTTGTCGTAATCTTTGGATCTTGTGGTACTTGTAGGTTCCATTCAAGCACCTTGGAGCGTCTCTTGTGTCATGAATATTCATTTAGATCTAAAGCTTTTCTATAAGACTTTAATCATCCATCCATGCAAAATTTTGCACTTGAAATCTTTGTAATCTACTGTACCCTTTGCAATCATTAGGACCGCTAGTAAAGCTTAAGAACCTAAATAAATCTTTGAGCATAGTGGCATAATCTCACATAAAAAAATTAAAGGAGCAAGAAGTAAGAAATATACTGCAAAATTAACCTAAATCGTTCTCACTTGTCCCCTGGGACGGAAGTAAGATTCCCTACAATCGGTTCTTTCCATCAACAATGTCTAAGTCACATTGTTCTCCTTTCAAACCTAGAGGTACGGTCCGGAACTACTTTGGTGCAGTGTATGGTCTGTGTTTACTTCCTGGTTCCTGAGCCAATCATATAAGAGTTCCAAGGGTTCCCAAAACAAAGCATAGCATTTGGTATATACAGTAATCCATGACTTTCTTTTTCTGTGACGTGTAAATATGTCACACACAGGCTAGTTACTCTGAGCTACGCTTCAAAATGGGAAAGATAAGAGCACATGCCATTCCTGTAAAGCAGATGTTTGATGAGCTTCATAAGTCAGGAAACGGATACAAGAAAATGGTTACTACTTTAGCTTGATCACGTGTACAGTCAGGGGTAGAATTAAAAGGTTTAAACCTCTAGAACTGTTAGAAATGAGGCAGGGTTTTCACCTGTGTTGAAGATTGGGTTTACCGGCCTGCTGTTACATGTCTATTGAAAACCCATCTAGCCCCAGTTCCGGATTTGGCCGTAAGTGACAAGACATTAATCAAGAGGTAGAACAGTTTAAATGCATATTTAATTCATAGAAATTAAATACGGAGACAGAGTATACATTTACCAATCAAGATGATTTCCCCGCGCGGTCGAGAAGTCTGTCTGAAGTAAGCTTTGGACAAAGACTTTTTTTATCAACTTTAAAACTCCTCCTGCTCACTCAAGGGGGAGGAGGACTGACCCCCTCTCCTTCTGACCACCCCCTCGGCAATAAAACTGAAGCTGCATGTTTATCTAACGCTGGAGCAGGGAGAGACAAACACCACTATGTTCTGACTAAGATATTTTCTTAACACCTGTCATCACAAAGAGTAAGGATGTTAAAACAAGTGAATAACATCGCCAAATCTCACTGTTAGAAAACTGGGAATGCCAGAAATGACATATTTCTTTCCTACCATCAGAAACATAAGTATGTGGTGGATGAAAACATTGCTGGTGCTCTATCTGAAACCATGCGCGTTGGCCTGATAGGACTAATACTAGATGTTTAAACTACAGACACTCCAGGTAGTGGATAAACATAAGCATGTTGGGGGATCCATGGACCCTTTTTATCTTCCAGAAATAATGCCAGACTCCAAATGAGCGATGAAATTGTTTGTCAAATACACAGTCAACCTTCCTCTACAGCCATCTCAGGCTCCAGGACTAAGTCCTATAGAAAACCTGTGAGCTGAGCTGAAGAGAAGAGAGCACCAGAGATTGCACAAAGAGGAATGGTGAAAAAAAGCTTTCTCTCCTCTATGCTGCAAACTCTTAAAATACTACAGAACAATACTTCTAAAGAGCAGTCATACTAGTAAAGGTGGGTTGTGAAAGGTATCAAAAGTGGTAATGTTTTTACTCCAACTTTGTTAAGTTTAAGTCTTTTTAAACATTTTTATCAGGGATGCGAATTAGTGTGGAGAGTTTTTTACAAAATGTGATATGAGCTGCTGATGAAACTCTTAACGCGACGATTTTGTTCCCACGTATACAGATCACCTACGACCCCAACCATGCATCAGAGGCGCTGAGGTCATTTACTTTCAGGGACGTGGTGCAGGGCCGAGTTGCCATCGAAGAGACTCTCAGTGACGCCGACAGCCAGATCCACAATAACGAATCCTCGCTCACAAAAGCCCTCGGCCACACACCAGCCACGCCCCTTAACGATTCCTTCACCTTCCTGCTAAAGGCTGGAAACGTCCAGCCGGCAAAGGGTGAGCTTCACTTCACCATCTTCCCCCACCACCAAATGCGTCATGGCACGAGAGGTTTCCACAAAGCGCGCGGCGCAAGTCACGAACGCACCACCGCCCATTTGGGATTACACAACAGAACGACTCTCGGAGCTGGGCACGGAGAGTCCGTGATGCACAGTACGACTGCTGAGAGCTTGCACCCGTACGTTCTGTCGAATAAAAACCACAGCAAGACCCAGCGGAAGGTGAAGCACCACGGCCGCTGGGGGAACCGTACGCGCAGTCACGGGGGAAGAACAGGGGGCGGCCCAGACGTAGCAGTAGAAGGGCACACTCACGCCCCACAGCCTCACACTCCTCCCGTCCCAGAAATGCAGGTTCCAATAAGCCCTCCAATCCCCGACCTGGTTCAAGTCGAGATCCTCCCCCGTCCTGCCTCTGACCCGCTCCTCATTATCCTGCCGCTGCTTGCCTGTTTGCTTCTCATCATAATCCTCGTGGTTCTGATTCTGGTGTTTCGCCACCGCAAAGAGAAACAAGCTCGGCGGCGGCTGATGCACGAACTGGCTGCAATGCAGCTGCCCAGCGAGGACAGTCCGTACATGGGACGGCCGGAGAGAAGTGTGGCCATGCCCAACGTGCTGGTCACCCAGCTAGGCTCTGCAAGTTGCCCCACCTCCCCCAGGATACCCATGAGCCCCAGGAGGAGTCTGGCTCCAGGAACGACCTTCTGGGGGCCGTTTGAATCTGATTCAGCGGGTAGAGATGGAAGCGTCAGAGGTCGTAACAGTAGCCAAAGAGATACTTTAGGTCATGGTAATATGCCCCAAGTTTTTCCTGCAGAATATAAAACCTCTTGGAGATCCCGGTCCCCTACACCAACTCTTAAAGACGGCCAGTACTGGGTTTGAAGACAAGTCATTCGTACACAAACTGTGCCTTATAAAGCAGTATTAATAGATGTGTTTGCTTTCTACGGGCCCTATGTGGCATTTCAGGCCCATCTAACTTATGTGTTTAGAAAAGACCAAATGTACGTTTCTAATTTAGTTAGTCTGACTTCGGTTTTTATTTTTAGCTTTTACGATGAAAGTTTCATGCGACTATTCGTGTCTTAGGGGCAAGAGTTTCTGGGGTTACAGTCAAATAAATTAACAGGGAAGGCTATTATTGTAATTTTGAAAATACTGCTAGACAGTAAAGTTAAACATTAAAAGCAAATGCACGTTGGCTTATTCAGTTCAACTCAGTTTATTTATATAGCGGCAATTCACAACACATCAATTCAAGGCACTTTACAAAGTCAGCTCTATCGAATCGTGCATACAGACTGGTTAAAATGTTTTTTAAGGACACCCAGCAGATTGCATCGAGTCATTGACTAGCAGGATTCACCCCTCCTGAAAGAGTGTGTTGCCACAGTGGACAGCCGCTTGCATTGTGTTATTGATTTTGCAGCAATCCCTCATACCGAGCATGCAGGAAATCTCCAGCAGAACCAGAGTGAATATGCCACGACTTTCCGGGAGCTTTGAGAAGATAGAGCAGAGTGACGAAAGGACACAGAAGCACTGATCCAGGAGTCCTTTCTATGTGAGAGAAAAGTACTGGGGAAATGGCAGCACTAGCTCTATTAGTAGCTCCATCTAAGAGACAGGCCCAGCTAAGCAGATCTGGGCCAGTGTCTAGGTCTACAGGATGAAAGAGAAAAGTCTACAGGAAAGAGCAAGCCACCTGGTTCCATATGAAAGGTATAAAGGGTAATAAAAGTTACTTCTTCTAACCTTCATGGGTCAGCTATAAAATACTTTGAAGTCTGTGGCAGTAGGGGTATGAATACTTGTGCAAGGCACTACATGAATAACCCTTTTTTTTGTATTTTGAAGTTTCTTGTTTCATTCGTTCAGGTCTTTAACTATTTAAGGCAGTGAATTGATGCAGCAGCTTCTGTTTAATAGAGTATGTATGAACAATTTAATGTGAGATGTAGATAAACGTAGGCTTTGTTTCTTCTTAAAAATAATTTATTTGTTACTTTGGACCTCACAACTGTGTGCTTTACCCATCTGTGTTGTTTTACTTTGTACTGTGCGTATGTGAAAATTGTTTTTAATAAAAACATGTCATAATTTAGGTTTTTGTTTGTTTTGTTTTGGATTTTTTCCGGACTTTTCTTGAATCAGCCACTATCCAATCAGCACAGTCTCCTCAGTCACCAGTCATTTAGCCCAGATCAGCTCCACCTGCTGCCAGTAATTACTTCCAACTCTGCTCACCTGTTTCCCTGTCCTTATATACCTGCTTCAGCCAACTTATCTCTGCCAGAACGTCTCATCTTGTTTCGTCTAGTGCGATGTGCTCTGGCTCTACCAGTTCCTGTGTGCTCAGCCAAGCTGGACTCTTCTGATAAAAGTTGACTGTGTCTGCGTGCTGCACAAGTCTGTCTGTTCTGGTGATTCCTCGGTCCACATCTGCTGTTCTGCTCATCGCTGCTTACCTGCACCATCAACCATTACGTGTCTGGTCAAGTCTGGTTCTGCATGCCTGCCTCACCTGTTGCTATTCATCCTTTTCAGTAAACCTTTTAAAACGTAACTCTATGTTTGGCTGAATATCTGATTAACCAGCTTTATCCATTACAGATGTTTCTTAAAACTAACTGTTCTTGTCAGACAATAAACAATGAAGTTCTGAATTTAACGTTTCTGAAAAAAAATAAAATCTATTGAGTTATTTAATAAAAAGGCCAACAATCTGCCGGTCTTTTGATGGTAAGGTTGCAGATTTTGAATTTATGAACTACCTCTCAAGTTTCTTGACAGCTTGCAGATTGATTTACCATTTCCGTGACTTTATATTTAGATTCCTAAAAGTAGATTTTAGTTTTTACTATTTAAATATTTTTTGCACTGCACTTGCACTGTAAAGTAAAACATTGAAATAAGTGGGAAGCAAAAGGTGCAGCATGAAGAGTGAGTGAAGAAGAGAAAGAGGCAGTCCTAAATAATGAAGGGCCCGTGGTCAAAGTAAACTGATCTGAAGTTTGTGATTGTGGTGTCCGTTTCCAGGAACGCTGGCATTGCTGCCTGCACCGGAAAAACAAGTTCAGTCATATATTTAATCTGATTACTTCCAATAAACACGTTTCGTCAATCATTTAATATCTTTGAGACTTGTAGATGGATAGAGTAGCCTCTGACATCTTTAAAATGAAAGTGCATTTAAATATACATTTAGAGTCATTTAATAGAACCTGAAAACTGAGTTTCTGATTTTAGAAAAAGGTGGACCCTTGCTGACTTTTAAGCAATGGTGTGTACACAGAGAGGGACAAAGAGCAGTGCACTTCAAAGCATGTAATACAGCTGTAGAAATTTGACCCCTGAGTTAACATTTCAGACTGTTTTGACACTGTTTAAACATCAAATAAATGACAGTTTCAAACAAACAAAAAAAACCACAATCTTTAAAATGTACTGAAATCTTCTCAAAGTCATGTTTCTGTTTTATTTAAATGTTTGAAGAACAATGTTAAATAGAAAAATGTAACGATAATGCTGTTGTGAACCTTGTATAGTTAGGCCACAGGAAAAGTGAGGTGAAGCGTCGCCAGCAAGAACCATGTTTGCCAAAACGGCAATGTCTAAATGTGAAACTGGCAAAAAAACAAAACAAAACATAGTAGCACTAAGAATTAGATTAACTCAGTTATCTTCTAGAATTTGTGATTGTTTGTTCAAGGCTAGGGATACCACCCAACAGAATCCAGCATCCAACCAGCATCCTTATCATTAGGGCTAATTTCATCACCATTATGCTCTATATTTCTAGATTATTGGTTGTTTGGACCAGCGCCTTGGATGAAGTTTGGACTTCATCCCATTTCCCTTCATTGGGCCCTCTGACTCCAAGGCCATATTGCAATATATTTAAACTTTTTCTCAGGTAAAAATCATCAGACAAAAAATAAAAGATGAGTGGGGTATACAGACAGACAGACAGACAGACAGAATTACCTTTTAGCAAGTTTGACTGGTGTTTAAAATGTTCAAATACAAACTCAAACTCAGATTTCTTCCAAAATGCAGAATTAGCCTTGAATTCACTGCATAAATGTTCCTGAGGCGCAAAGAGTACGCCATTGCTCCAGAGTGCACGGCCACAAATACCAGTTGTTTTTTTTTTCCTGTTTCTAGCTAACATTACCATTTTTGGAAACATTTTTGTATCCCATTTTGGGTCTAGAAATTACATTTTGGCAAATGCCAGTCTGACCCACTGACGTGAATGGACTGCCACCAGTTTGAAACCCTATATATATTTCTTTTTCAAAGCAAACACATTGCTTTAAAAAGATATAAAGTACATAATAATCATAAAAGAGGTCTACAACATCTCCATGCAGTCATTTTCATGCCAAAAAGTGTTTGTGCCCCTGTACAAACTAAGCATGAACAAAGACTATGCTTGGGCTGGTAGTATGATAACCTTGAGCAGAAATACCACAATGTCATGCTGTTATGGTATTACCAAATGCAAAAAAAAAAAAAGAGTTTAGAGAAATGTGAAAAAAGAAAATCCATTTATGGTTGTACTGAGATTAAATTGTAAGTCAGCGTCAGCTAAAACACCCAAGAAGCAGCAGGTCGATTTTCTTAAAAACAGATGTACACAGTGGAAGACTTTGACAAAATATACAATAAAAAACAGACAAATATGGCTCTGAGGTAAACACGCCTATTCAACAGAATCTGATGCTATTTCTGTAATTTGTAAAGGTAACGTTGGCTGGTTGGTTGTGTGAAAAGGCTGTATATTTTATTGACAGACCTGGTAACTCCCATAATATTATAAAATTATCAATGTTTGTTTAAAATAAAAGATCACCTTAAAAACCCAGGCTGGGGGGCCTCCTCTGTTTGCTCGCTGTTTTGCAACTGGAAGAAATTCCACACAGGCAGTTGTATTTTTCTAACAAGTAGAAAGATTCAGGTGACCTTACCTGTATTTGAAGGTCAGATCATTTAGCGCGGTTATTTTCAGATGTCAGTGTAATAATCTTTGGTACCTCAGGGCCCCATCGATCGTACCTCTCCTGTTATCTTGGTACATGTAATCAGCAGATATAGTACAAACTATTTTTATCCTGTATTAATAACCAGCAGCAGACTTTAGACTTAACGTACAGAATGGCTCCATCAATGTTATCAACTGTTACAGAACTTTCTGCAGCCTCATACGGACAAAATTTAGCTAATAATTATTGGGTCTGACTCAGTAACAAGTACATACCTGACCTCCCTGCCTGAAAAAACCTTGATTTTTCTTTTCTTTTTTTTTTACAACCACCACACCTTTAACGGGCTCCTAAGCAGTGTTGTTCAGTACATTTGACTTTTGCAACTCATTACACACTTGTCTGATCCTGCAAAGGTTACATAAAAGCGCAGCAGCCAGACTTATTCCTAACGCTAAAGTACAGAACACATTGGTTCACATGGGCGTCTTTCTGGGCTGCCAATTCATTTTCAAAGAGATTTAATTATTTCATTAATGACTATTAAGGGCTACTCTGTACCTGCATAGTATGTCTCCAATAAGGGGGACGCTATGCCCCTGGCTGAAGCCTGAGGTCCTAAACCAAGGTTTTGTTGGCTATACCAGAATCCTGACTAAGATCTAAGGATGAATGAGCTTTTTGATCTAATCTGTGAATGCATCTAACCTGGCCCTGGGTAAGAGAGCTAATGACCTCCTAAACCACCATGTTTTTCTCACAAATGGCAATTAATCTTCTGCATCGCTGTTGAAGAAATGGTTCTGCCTCTCTAAAACCTGTTTTCCAACCACTGAAAGGTGGAAATCCAATATGATTAGTGTACTACAGGCTTGGGTGCCCTTTTTTGCCTATTCTCTTTTAGTTGGATCTATGCCTTAACTGAAGCCTGCAGATTTCTTTTTTTTTTTTTTTTTTTTTAGATGTTCTGGGGTTTTATTTATTTATTTTTTGACTCCCTGGATGAGTCGCCGATAAACCTCTTGGAGATTCACCCCCGCTCCATGTTTGCTCTTTCTGTGGATGAAGGCTCACACTGCGATCTGCTGGAGGCCTAAAGCCTTAGAAATGGCTTTGTAATCCTTCCAAGTTTAATAGATATCAGTGACAATGTTTGTCCTTCACTCTTGAATATCTATGGCTTTTGAGATTCTATAGCCAACATATGTCATTATCATGGCAGCAGTCCAAGTCCGCGGTCAGGCTGTGGGTGTGGCTGGTGAAAAAGAACCAAAAAGGTGGTTTATCACACCTAAGGGGGGCAATTACATTCTTCACATAGGGCCAGGGTGATTTAGATAGCTTTCCCCCCTTAACAAATGACATAATTAAAAGATATATGTATGTCTTTGTATACACTCAGGTTATCTTGGATTTTTTTTTTATTTCTTTTAATGATTTGAAACTCTCGGGTCTGACAAAAGGACAAAAACAGCAGAAATCTGTGAAGGGTCAAATACTGTTTCACAGCACTGTATAGAAGAAGAATATGCAGCAAACATAATCAAATTATAACACTGTGAAAGAGTTGCAGTATCCGAGTTGTCCAAAATGGTTGAAGTATATAAATCTTTTTTTTATTATTTCACTTTTACAAAATGGGATGAAGGAGAAGAACATGTCGTCTTTGCCACTTCCCACAGTCAGAATTTCTGAAAACTACACATTCATACAATACTGAGTGGGTTATTCAAGTAAAAACACACACACACACACACACATACGCGGGATAATGATCACAAACGTTAAACGCAGTCCTTTGTCCATGTTTATGTTGGGTAAAACCCACATCCCTCCAGGAGGAAACAGGGGAGTCAGAGAACCTGACCCAGAAAGCCTGATTGAAACTGCAGGCCTCAGCACACCGGGAGCTGCTTTATGTGTTGCATGGAGTGTTCACAAAAATCCCTGTCACTGGTACACTCATCAGAACTGCTCAGATAATCCCACAAGTTGTCTTCTGGCAGTTTTTCTTTTTTTTTTTTTTTTTGCAGATGCACATCTTCCAACATGCCAGATGAAAGATTCATCACATAATAAAGTTTTTCTCTTTCATTTAAAATATTGTAAGATGTTACCAAAGGATGAAATCATTAATCCTTTGATTCTGTGCTCGAGTTTCTTTCCATCTCCTTTTGGCAAGCCCTCTCGACCTCTTTCCTCGCTTTGTCCTGTCCTATTGGTCGTCGTCGTATTTCTGCAAGGCGTCCTCTAGCTTGGCGGTGATCTTCTGGAAGAAGCTGATCTGCTGGCGCAGGTGGTGCTGCATCTGCAAGCGGAAGTCCCGCACGCGTGTGCGGTGGAAGTGCTGGATTTCTGCTAGTGTGGCACAGGATATGATGTTGCAGCGATCGTGGAGCTCGCCCTCCTTCTTTGGACAATCTTTCACTTTAGTCAGAGCACCTGTTAAAAGAAGCACAAATTAAACAGAAGTTACATTTTACCTAATAATTCCTTGTTAGATAAAGCTAGTAATGTACCAGGAGACTGGTCAATGACTAACAGCGTTGAGCAAAATTGTTCTAGGTTTTCCCACCATGAGCGGTAATTTATTATCTGCAATACATGCAGAAGTGATATCACATCACGTATGTGAGAGGGCAGCTGCTTTAAAGAAGGGTTTTACTAATTTACCGAGAAGTTAAATGATTGTGGAGTTGACATTTTAAACAGGCTTTAGCACCTTGGGCCTATAGTAGCAATTAGCACGATTAGCATGTTAGCATTCTTCATGGGTCCTCCCTAAAGAATTTCTCTTTATACATTTTTACAAAGGGTGCCAACATTGCTAAACCTAGCTTGTGCAATGACAAGTAGGGTGACCAGATGTCCCGAATTGTGCGGGACTGTCCCGCATTTTTAACTGCCGTCCCACATTCTGAAACAATGTCCCACTTTTGACTGGGTCAGATTCGGAAAAGTCAAAAAAAAAAAAATTCTACATGCGCTATTGTGAAAGAACGCAGAGCTACGGTCATCGTCAATGAGAGCTGTCAGTCAATATGTAGCAGCGCTCCACCTCATTAACACCTGCGTAAAATAAAATGACAAGGATTTTGATGCATGCAGATTATTAAGGAAACTACGTCGAAGAAAAGAAACTGCAGCTTTTAACTGGGTGAGGCCAGAGAAAAGTGATTCTCAGCGTCATGATTTGGGCTTTTATTTGTGTTTTTTGGACTGATTGATCCTTCCATATTCCATGCCCATCTCAGCCACCACTCGCTCTCCATAATCAGCGTCACCTGCTGCCACCAATTATCATCAAGTCATTCCACCTGGTACTCCTCCTACGTACACCTGCCTCCCTCAAACACTCGCTGTCAGAGCACCTCTTCTCTCACCCACTGCTCGCACGTATGCTCCTCAGCGTTTGTGTGCTACCGGCCTATCCAGCTGTTCCTGCCAGTTCCTCACCAGTTCCACGTTCTAGTGACCATTACACAGAGAACTTCTTGTCAAGTTTGACAAAGTTAGGTGGGGTGAAGCAACACTGTAGAAGCGAGTCGCACAAGTAGCAGACAGCTGAAAAGCCCTTCTGTCCATCTATGGACTCATTTTTACTCAGACAAGCTACAGCAGCCAAGATTAATTTAAACAATATATAACTTTATGCAAAAGTTTTATAACATTTCTCTAAGAAGCGTTAATGGGGGCTTGTGACTGTCTCCTTAGTGGTTAATGGGCGAGAGACGGAGATGCAAGGGTACATCCTGGACATGTCGCCAATCACAGCGCTAAAAGTTAACAGTTTTATTAAACTTCCAAAATGTTAAATAATGCCTTTTATAAACTCGTGAGTTGTGATAATTCATTGTTGTGCAATAACCAGGTAAAGCAGAGACTGATTATTGTAATGTGCGATCTGTGATACATTAAATGTATGACGTCATCGCAGTGTTGGTTATATGTGTCCCGCATTGTGCCTCACAAGCATCCTGTTGTCCTACATTTGGTTAGGACAACAGGATGCCTTATAAGTGTTTTTTATCAGTCCTAAAAACAATCAAACAGGGCAACTTTATTGTCACACGTCCAGCCTTCTTGGTTTCTGTTCAAGAACAACTTAAACAGAAGCCAAGAACAGCTTCTTACTTCGTTGTGCTTCCTGTGATTTCATCATCCGTCCCTGATACTGAGAACAGCCAACTTGAACCATGTGGGTAAACAACTAGCCCACACCAAAGACTGTACAAGTTGGTGCGACCGCTTAGTGCTATGGTATGCTGCATGCAATTTTGGCAATAAAGATTTTGGAGTTTCATCAGACAGTCACCGATCAGAGCTGGGGTAAGCTGAAAACCATCCGTCTCTGGTCACGAGCTGATTTTTTGAAAATTAGATATCAAGACTAAATTTGATAACCGGTCAAATATAGCAGCGCTGCCTAACGGATTAAATAGATTTCTTGCAGAAAGATCTTCATTGTCACTGCAGCTGCCAGTCATCGCTGCAAGATCTGCAAACTATCCACGACAGGGCAAGAGGTGACTTTGTGAGGAAGCTGACAAAATCAAAGCGACCGTGAAAAGCAGAAATGAAATTCTGAGGAATCGGACGAACCCTTAAGATTCTCTGGAACAAAAAAAACGGTGGTGGAAAACCCTCTCTGCAGTCATGTTTTCCACAACACTTATAAACAGTATAATCAAAATTCCCCAAACTCATTTAGCAACTCTGAAATGGTAAATATCTAGTCGACTGTTTCATGGCCCAAGGCTAAAATTGGACCTTTTATTCCAATTAAAGATCAGCCTATATACCCAGTATGATAGGTGGAGCCCACTCTATGCTTTTCGTTCTTTGGAAAACGGTAACCCTACTTACAAAAGGCTCTGCAGTAGGTTTGACATCCCTCAGGGTTCTATTTTAGGCCCTCTTGTGTTTTCTTTGTGTTTGCATCCACTAGGGTTAATTTTTTTAAAAAGTATATCTTTTTTTGTTTTGTGGATAACATTCCTATTTACAGCCATCTAAAAATGAGCAATACTGACATTCCTACCTTGCAAGAAACGTCTATGTAATCAAGGAATTATTGTTTACAATTCTTTAAAGCTTGGCAAACAGATGAACTCAGATGTTAAAACTAGCTTCTTTCATTTCAGCGTTATAGCAACAGTAAAGCCTTTAGAAAGTCGCTCCAGTCCTTAAAGCGACTTTCCCGGGTTTGACTCCCGACCCTCGCTGCATTTCTCACCCTTCTCTCTCTCTCAACCCTATTTCCTGTCTGTCCTCTTTGAAATAAAGGCCACTAGTGCCACAATTTATCTATTCATTTCTACCATATTCCAATGCCTTATACAACGGGTACAATTATTCAGCCCTTCATCATCCGCAAGTGTTGAAACAAGACAGAGTGACCTTATCGCTGCAGTGCTGCCCTCTCCACACTGGCTTCCTGTTTTTTTCCAGGGTGGCTGGAGAAAACAGCCGATCACAGTAACAATGACTGGATGTTTCTTCAAAGCTGATGGAAAAAAAAACCTGCAACAGCACGTACTGGTTTTTGTGCTGCATGTGAAAACACTGCGCCGTATTCTCCATACGTCTGTGGCAATGAGTAGAGTTTTTAAGATAAAAGACTTTTCTTTCATACAAATCATCCAGGCTTGGTTAAAATTCTACCATAACCCTGGGCGGGAATTTGTGCTATCGTCTGAAGGAACCAGACTGAAAGTTTTGGGCCCCCGATTCCAAAAATAGACGTTTCGCGACACAATCTGCATTGTCAAGAATAAAACCCCTTAAGAAGGTAGATTGGGCTGATATTACTTTTGTGAAGATGTGGTTTGTTGACAGACCTAACTAAAAAAAAGACTTGAAGCTGTTGAACCTATTTGTGGTTTTCCAACAAAGTTTTGGTTTTTGAGGGTGCGTAAACGCCTGCAACCACTTTACTGTAATTCTTCGCAACCCAAACAGATTTTGGTTGTTTTCCTGCTGAATTGTACAGAATATGCGTCAAATTAAAGGTGGGGAAAGCTTGGAAATGTTTTACACAAGTTTTTAAGCCTCAAAAACCTGAAAGTCTAACAGGGTTGTGGTGAGAGCCATGGAGTTTACTCACTTTTGCGGGCTGACTTTATCCACTGTTGTGTGTTTCTTATAACTATATGCACAGTACTATGGGACAGCGTTGAGTTATCTGTAAATGGGCTCCATAAATACATTTGATCTCAACCCATTAAAAAGGTGTTAATCTTGTGTTCTAATCTGTCTACACTATTTTCCTGTACTAAAATAGCTTTTTAGCACTGTATGAAAAGTCTAAAGTCCCACTAAATGGGAACCCTGGTAGCCTCTTTAGTCAGAACATCTACACACATTGACCAAGGCAACCCTAAAATAACGTCAGTTTAACTTTTTTATTTTTTTATTTTAAAGACAAAAAAATCAGCTGGCTGGCTTTTTCCATGCTTCTTTGGCATTACCCAACCCCACAGACACGTCTCAGTGCAAATGACTCAAGTTTTAGAGCAGAAGTTGTCTGAACAGACCCGGCCAATAAAAACGGGGATGGAGAGGAACTAGGAGTGAAGCACTGGCATGGCAGCAGTGGAAGGATCTCATTCCTTTGGGTTCTCAGAAAAAAAACAAAAAAAACCAACTATCTCTGTACTTGCACAATCATAAAAGCAAGAAGGACTTTACCCTTCCCCCTGGCCCAGGCGATTACAGCGCTGTAATTTGAACTTGTGTACCACCGTCCTGGTGGGAAACATCCACAAAAAGGAAGAAAGAAAAAAAAAAAAGTAGGGGAGAGAAAAAGAGGAGGAGGGGGGAAAACTAATCTAATCCTAAAGCTGCTCCGTTGCTGCATTCCTGCAGTCCGGGGGCAACACGGGACAAGAAGCCCAGGAATCTCCACTCATTCGAATCAGATGTAAACCTTTTGGTCCTCTCACACAGAACCAAGATTGACAAAAAAAAAAAAAAAAAGACACATTAAGGTCCCCAAAGCTGAAAGCGTTCCTTCCAGGTAGTCTATTCTTTGCACTTCAGTGCAACAAGCTTTTAAAGCTGCAAGACAAACAGTTGAAGGCCCTATAATCTGGTCGTAAACTTGGTCATATATGTAAAACTGCACATTTAGTTGTTTTTTCATACAGTTTAATGTGTAGATAAATCTGTAGTTGGATATAGAAAGCGGGACTAAACCAGCACTCTTTGACTTAACTGCTAATTCCACCAGCCTGACGGTAGACTAAACTATGCGTTAGGGCAGTGAGGTCATGGCGGTTAACTCTGCTGACACATGCAGAAAGCATGACGGCAGCAGTCTGCACTAACTCAACTGTGCTTATCTGTGCTCAGACGCACAGACCGATATCTTGGGAGAATGTCTGACAACTTGAACTTTCTATTTTTTTTTTTCCTGCCAATCAAACTGCATCAAAACTGTAAACTCGAGTTTTGTTTTTTTTTTTTGGTTTTTTTTGGTGTCTGTAAACAAGCCCAGAAACATGTTCATTAAAACAGAGTGTTCTGAGTTTATTAAAGAGCAGTTAAAATTTAAGGGGCATTTACCTCTAACAAGGAATCCAAAGCACTTCATTTTTTTCCACCCCTTGGACTTTTACTACGTTCATTCGTTAAATTAAAGTTAACTATATAAAACATGAATCTCTTTGTAGGAAAAATAAGGCCCTAAGAAAGAGAATTTACATCAGCAGGGCGGACCTCAAAGGAAATCTAAAAATCGGGATCAACCGCTTTAAAAGCCTGATTGGTGCATTTCTTTTCTTTTACAATGCAAGAACTATAAATAATAGTCTTAATTGGACACTGTTTCTTCTCACGCATGGCTGAAACACTGTGACTGTTGTCTCACTACAGACAACGGTTGGGACATCTCCCGTCATATCGCACTCCATCAGAGAAATGCTGATCTTTAACGTCTCGTTTTAAACTCGAACAGCTTTCGTGTGCTTAAATATTTCCGGGGACCATCAAAAAAAAAGTGCTTTTCCAGTCAAAAAGAAGGTGATGTCATGTCAGTCACAGGGACATTTTCAATTGGGGCTGTCTCAATAGCTCGAAGCTGACATTGTATCAAGTGAACAGAGCTCAGTGGACTAAGAGAATTGGTGCCTCAAGGTTTGGCAAATGTCTGACATTAGCATGCCAGCAGCGACTCCCTCCTCCCAACCTGCGAGCAACTAACAAGCTAACTCCTCTGGAAATGCTTTGTGATGGTCTGTGTGGGTGTGTGTGTGTGTGTGTGTGTGTGTGTGTGTGTGTGTTCATACACTGAGGCTCAGTACTTGTGTTACAATGACCCGCTGATCTCAGTTTTCAACCCAGATTTACTCGGCAGTGGGGAAAATGAAAACAGATGTCCCACTCCGTATGGAAAGAGACAGAATCTTTGCATATTTCCCCCTCTGCTAGGTTTGACGCCATCAGTGAAGAGATTAAAGGCCGCGTGCTTGAAACCTGTGGTTCAGTTTCTTTTCTTGATGTTAAATATAGCAGCGTGTTAAAATCTGCAGTTTTGCAGTGTGGAAACCGAGAGCCAGTGGCCTCCGGTTATTCAGCGCGCGGCTCCGTCTCTCTCCCCCCACCCCCAACCCCCCTCGCGTCTGTATGCAACTTCTGATGCATACTTCTTTCATTACTCACCACAATATTTGGACAGTTCTGAGGAGATTTATCACAGAAAAAATATGAAACGCTTGACCCTTTTTCCCCAAAGCGATGAAACAAACAGTTCCCCACCTTTCTGCACATGGATGATGTCAGGGAAATTGGACAGATGTCCTCTGTAAAGGTCCAGCAGATCAGAAATGGGTTCTAGGTCCTGGCGCGGCTGCTCTGCAAAATACTCCCCTATGGCCTCGTAGGCCTCGCCGGTGTAGGAGATGGCTTTGTTCAGGCCTGCCGAGTAGACCTGCTGGTCCAGCTCGAACGCCTGCGCCAGATGCTTGAAGGACTGCCCGACCTTCTGGTACTCCTTCTTGAAGCCCGTTATCTGTTTGCGGGCGAACTCGTTGATGGACGAGTTCACCACAACAATGTTCTCGTCCATTTTCTTGGTGAAGCTCTTAAAGCCCTCGATCTTGCTCTCGACTTCCGGCAGGTCCAGAGGGACGACCGGCGTGCTGGGACGGAAAAACAAGCGGGGACGGACAATAAAGTTAGCCTTGGCAATTAAGAGTCATTCCTAACTTGGTGAGTCAGCAGACACTGGGATGGCGATCAACATATGCTTCTTGTTAGCGAGGATTTTTAAAAACTAAAATTTGAAAGTTGGATGCATGGAGAAGGAAACTAGGAGTCTAGAAATTATTCTTCAAATCTCATGAGGGAGACACGAATTGTTACACCTGGGTTATAACATTAAGCAGTTCCACTGGTCTGGTAGGATAGTATATCTAAATGTATACACATTGTTCAATTTGTCTTTTGAAGGACCTTGAAAAAAAGCCTCTCAGGCGACATTATTAGCTTCCAAAACATGTTTTCATTTCTGCTACAAGCCCTTCCTCCCTCGCCAGGACTGCCGCTGCAATGCATCTAACAATAGCAACATTACTAAGTGAGAACATCTGGCTGCAGACACATGGCATCCGATTTCCCTCGCTGAACTCTATCAGACTGCCCTGCGCATTAAAAATTTAACCAATGCCACTGGAGACGTGCATTGCTTTCCAAAGATAAGAGGGCGATCGAACGTGCAAATTACTCCCATGACGCTTTTGTGGAACGTTTTCTGAACGCCATCTCCCGACAAGGTCGGAGCCAGTAACAGGATGAACAAAACACATTCATTAAACCTCTAACAGATTGTTTTCGACTTAAAACGAAACGACCAGCTTTATGAAAAATAAATCCCTAGTGTATCTTAGCCACGCAGCCAACCCCCCGTTAATGTACAGGCCAAGCTTTCACTCAACCGGCAAAACTTGGAAATGCAAAAAGCCATTTGAACTCCAATAAACAATACAAAAGATCAAGAGGACGTTCACCAATTGTATTAAAACTGATTCCCTTAAGTTGCTCTGGATTGACATGATTTCCTTGTTCAATTCAATTTCAATTAAATTTAATTTATATAGCGCCAAATCATGAAACATGTCATCTCAAGGCACTTTACAAAGTCAAGTTCAATCATATTATACAGATTGGGTCAGATTATACAGATTGGTCAAAAATGTCCTATATAAGGAAACCTTGTCAGGGTACATCCAGTTTCTCTTACTTAGGCCGCTGCTTTGTAAGTCTGGTGGCAATGATTAAGATTAAGAAGAGTGCAGGGAACTATCTTCAGAGAATGACCTGGAACCCTTGACAGTGTGAGCAACAAGGACAAGTGTAATCTTCTAAAACAAGATATCACCCAATAAAGGGAAGAATCGGAGTTGTAGACATGAATACATATCAATTAGAAATTCTTCACCCTTCCTGAGACTCAGTTAGTGCTACAATGAGGAAAGTGTATAATCTAACCTCAGATTTCCGCTCCAATCCCTGAAGCGTTTCTTACCTGATGGTCAGGAAGAAGTTCGCCCCGACCAGGTCGTCCCTCTCGGCCTTCCTCTTGCCCATTTTCCAGGCTTTCTCGTCCGCGCCGCACGTCAAGAAGTGCTGGAAGACGTCGCAGTGGGCCAGGACGGGGTGGCTCGTCATGTGGTTCATCCACCAGATCAGGCCCTTCCGCCTCTTGGAGATGAAGTCCTCCTCGAAGCGCCCCGTGGCCTGCTTCTCCGGCAGGTGGGGCACCGAGATGACGGGGAAACGCTCCACGAGCCGGCCGTAGAGCCAGTCAAAGTGCTTGTACCTGGAAACGGAGACGAGTTAGAGGGTCCGGCGTGAAAGCGCGGACGGACGGTAGGAAGGGGTAGTAAGTCGCTCACCTGCGGTTCACCTGCACGTTGGTGTGCGTCGGGGTAAGGCCGTACGACATGTAGCTCTTCATCCCTTTGAACTTGGTCTGCCTCGTGGGGTCGTCGATGGTGCACGTGAACGGATACGGGTCCTCCTGCCACTCGGGTCCGAACTTGCCCATCACCACGCAGATCCTGTCCCCGTCCTTGACAAACGCCGAGGCCTCCCCGAGCAGGAAGGCCTCTCCTCCGGACTTGACGAAGGTGGAGAACCTGTTGAGGTTCCTCCCCACCGTTGCCGAGCTCTTGGCCTGCTGCTGCTGCTGATGCTGCTGGTGCTGGTGGCCGCTCCCCCGGCCGGGCAAGGAGGTGGTGACCGGGTACAGGGGAGGGGAGGTGCCGAAACCCTGAGGCCCGTACTGAGCAGGAGAGCTGTCGTCCCAGTCGTCGTCCCAGTCGTCATCGCTGCCCTGGCTGGTGTTGAAGCTGCTCCCCCCACCGCTGCTAACCTTGAACCTCCTCTGGGAGTGGGAATCGGGGGACGCGTACGAGCTGTGGCTGGGGGACTGGGTTATGGCTTTGGGCGAGGCGACGCCGTTGTTGCCCGTGCCGGAGGTGACTTGGTCTCTGATGATGTCAACGTAGGAGGCAGGGAAGAGGCCGACCTCCCCCCTGCTGTTCTCCCCCTCCAGCCAGCCCTCCAGCTCCTCCTCACTGAACAGTGTCACCAGCTCGTTCTCCGCTATGGAGATCTCTCCTGGGTTTTCGCCGTGGAAGTCATACAGTACCTTGGCTTTCAGTGCCATCGTTTCACATTTACTCATGTTACCTTCAGATCTAAAGTCGTGCAAGAGAGTTGCCTGAAAAACTTTCCGATCAAAGTTTTTTTAAACAAAAAGAAAGATCCTGCTTAAAATGGTCATGAGATTTAAAAAAAAAAAAAAAAAAAAAAGCTTCACTTTGCGGCTTTATTTGCTCTGATCCAAGCGCAACAATAAGTCAGGAAACACTAAGAGAAGACAAAACAGCCTTGTGTCCAACACCCACCTCCTCTCTCCCTCTTTCCGCTCCTTTCCGTGGGTTCAAATATCATCTGTTCCTCCGCAGATCTTAGACGTCACCGGAGCAAAAGAAGAAAAAGAAGAAAAAAACCCGCCCATCCTTTATGAGCTGAAAACGATCGATCGGAGCTGAGAGCTGACAAATCTGCGAGGGCTGAGAAAGCGGCTGATTTTTTTTGCTGCCGATAAAAACCAGGGTGGGTGAAGTTCCTCCGGGATGCTGGCGGGTTAAAGGCTGCAGGGCGCAACACGTAGTTGACTGAGGGACGGAGGGTGGAGCCTGCTGCCGCTTCAGCTCGGCCACGGAAAAAAAAAAAAAAACTGCAGAGAGAAATGCGCAAAAATAAAGAAATAAATAAAGAAAAGAAAAAAGTTTCTGAAGTTAGCGGCAAAGTCATCAGCGCGTCACCCAGTGAATAACTTTCTGGAGTCAGAAAATTTTAGGGACCAGTCTCTTTTATTTATTTATTTATTTATTTATTTATTTATTTATTTATTTATTTATTTATTTATTTATTTATTTATTTATTTATGTAGTGGGCTGTGGAAACGGTTTTAGATTTTGAGGTTTAAAAATAATTTAAACTTATCGAAAAATTTAGTGAATATCACCCTAATTCAATAATAACCAAGTTGCGTTTTGCTATGTACGAAAAAAAAAACATTCTATACGCAACGTTAAATATAGGCCATCGGCCTACTTCAACATCGTTGTAAATATAATCAAATGATATAACTCCATTTTCAGATTCCCCCCCTGCAACTTCAAAATTACTTTTAGAAATCAGCTTTGGTTTGTACATTCAAAACAAACTTCAGTGATTTGAAAAGTGGTTAACGTTGTTAATTTAACGAGAAGCTGATTCTAAAATTCGGCTTGATTAATTTTTTTTTCATGATGTAGAACGTGGAAAAAAAAGTATGAAATATTACACCCAATATATACACAATACTTATCATATATATTATATAACAATAATACAAATTATAATAATGACAGCAATACACATGGCCTACACATACATAGAAGCTTTTGTGTATACACAAGATAGACAGACAGACAGACAGACAGACAGACAGACAGACAGACAGACAGACCATGGCTTGAAATATTTGTCTCTATGTTTAAGGTATTTCTATATAACACTTTCACTCAGAATTTAGTACCAAACAACTTTTTACAATATTGTATATCTTTTAGATGTACCTACAAACAAGGGCTCAAAATCTATCTTAGCAGAGATTTAAAATTATCAGGTTGTTCTTTTTGTAAGTGAAAGGTTGTCAGATTTGTACCAATCAAATTTCGTTGTCAGACTAATGTATTGCGTTTCCCTTATTGTCCACCAGAGGTCACTGTCATTGCATTTAGTTTATCCCTCTATTCTATTAGCTTCTTATCTATTCTTTCAAAGAATGTTAAGAACTATTTACTTAAAAATATGGTTTACTATGGCTTTTATGAACTATTTATTACTACTACTACTACTACTACTACTACTAATAATAATAATAATAATAATAATAATAATAATAAATTACATTTATTAGGCAATATAAAATTGAAAACAAAATAAGAGTGCTATGCTTATTTTTAACAGCAGTTGTAATGCTGTTGCAAATATTTTCCTAGCACAAACTACTGAAGGAGCCTGGTTTAAACACCACAGCCTCCCTGAGTATGGCCGCTGACCACGTTAGTCACCCTTTACGACCACAGCATACCCATTTTCCGGTGGCCACTTCCAGCAGCATATTCAACCATGTCGCAAAGATTAAATCATCTCAAACTGACTTCTCGAACATGGCGTTGGGTTTACTGTGCTGCTCCCATGTTCAGTCCCACAAATCAATTTTGGGACGTGATGGAAGGGGTGATTCACATTATGGGTGCAGCTGCCAATGTGGACCAACATCTGAATATAAGGCAAACAGAGGTCCAGGCCAGTACCAGCAAAGTGTACCTAATAATGTGGCTAGTGAGTGTAGATATAAAGAACAAAAACAATGTAGTGGGGCCATGTTCCCATCTGAAACACATCACCAGTTGTTGTGACAAATTAAGGACGCCAGACTCGGTTTTTCCTGGCAGCAGCAGGGCTGTGATGCTGGCTACGCCTACTGCTAGTCCCTGTGAGTGACCATAGAACCAGATGCAGAAGTGTCCTGGATACCAGCCAGGGTCAGCAGAGGTTTATAGGAGGCTGCATCCTCCCAGTAAGGAAAAAAAAAAGTCAAACTAAACTTGGTTTTGTTTTGCTTGTATTCTCCTTATGCTGAATAAACTTAAACCAAAGTGTTTAAAACATAGCTAAATTACGACAGTCTGGCAAGATTTCCAGATTTATTTTTATTTTTTTTGAGGTTATAAAACCTCTCTGAAACTCATAGATTATCCAAGCCTGTCACTACACATCTATTGCTACGAAGAGGGTGCTATACTCAATTTCATTTTTAGCTCTATGAAGCAACTAGTTGTCACTCAAGTGTTTTTAGAATAAAGTAACGCATTTACTCCTTTTTGGTAATGCCGATGCTGCTGCTGAACTCAAAGCGCTAAAACCAGAGCTTATGGTTGACCTGTACAAACCCTCTGGTTAAAAACAAGCCACCAACAGTACACAAGTTTTATGTCACCGATTAGGCTCAGTTTAGAAATGTATTTATACTTAAGGGGGAAAAAAACTCGGTTTACTGAGCTCTTAATGTAAAAAATGTAACCTATTTTTGATAAAACACTTTGTTGCATCGATAAGTTCACTAAGAACAGTGTTTGGATGGTCCTCTCACTCCTTTGCAAAGAGTGAGATCGTTGAATAGATTGTCGATCAGGAACCTCGGAAATGACTTGGTCAGAATTGCGATCCAAAGGATCTTTCCAATTGATTTGATCACTTCTGAGTTCACACAGAATTTACATTTATTTCCTAATACATACATTTCCCAAACGCTGAATCAATGATGACGAATGACCCATACTGTATCATGGAAACAATAAAATGTCATAATTTACCCATCATTTACCTCAGAAATAGGAACTGGTAATGGCATCACCTCCTACTTTACTATGTGCTGGTCAAAAGTTGAAAAACCAGTGACATTTGGTCATTACAGTGCTTATGCACCAGACTACATAAGACACAAGACTGTAACAAGATTTGTCTAAATTTCTGGCATTCACTGAAAGAGCTGTTCTCCTTAAGATAATGTTTTAATGTGATTTAACTGGATGCAAACCTTCAAATTATCTACATCTGCAGCTATCGCAGTGTTTATTTCAGAGTGGCGGCCATGTTGGAGCTTGATGTTGGGGATGGTTTGGAATTTCTTACTTCCAAAAGGTGTTCCAGTTAGTTTCTCCTAGTTCCACGATAAATCTTCTCTCACACTACTGGCTTCATTACTTATAATGCATGCAAGCCTATTATGTTACTCTTTTTTTCCCTAACAGTAAAGCTTGTTTAATTCAGCTCGTTTGATTTGGTTAAACAGGTTGAATTAGCCCGTTTCTGCTGCTGATGAGGCTTTTATTCACATAAAGAAATGGTGTTTACATTCCTCACTTAGGAAAAAAATATATTTTTTTACATTTCCAGTTACAATACAACATTAGACAAAGTACTAACAGCGCATTAGCCTCCTCAGGTTTAACATCAACTTAGAAAATTAGCAAAACCAAAACAAAAGGTGGCTTAACTGCAGCATGGTTTAAATTTAAGGTGAAATTTTTTTGAAAATTGAACAGAATTTTTCTTCTTCTTCTTCATAATAATAATAATAATAATAATAATAATAATAAAGTAATTTAGAGAAAATGTTAGTTTCACTCAAAAGAAATGAAAAACTCAGGTTGTTCAAAGAAGCATGATTTATTAAGCAGACCAGAAATGTAAACACTTGTCAGGACGTGCCTTCAGTTGTGCTGTGTCAGAGGAGCTGAGCCGCTGCTGTGTTCAGAGCCACCATGGGGGGGGGGGGGGGTCACGGCGTGTCCGATTGTCATTTCCCAATGAGAAGAATGTATGAGAGACAGAGAAAGACTCTCCGGGGTTTTCTTTTAATAAGACGAAATAATTAAGTCTCATTACCCAGGCGTAATTGAAAACAAAGGGAACAATAGCACTTTTATTTCGTCTCAGAGGGGCCGCAGGAGTGGAGGCCAGGGAGTCAAAGGTCATGACTGTGGCTCCAGGCGTGGAAGGACAGGGAGAATGAGGTTCCCGAACGAGGAGTCCTGAGTGATGAAGAAGCCTGAAGAATGTGCGTGAGCATGCTGAGAAGAAAAAAAAAAACGGTTTCAGACTGTGAGTCTAGAAAGTACTCCAGGCTTTTTGTCTGGTTGGGTTTCTCACCTGCAAAGCAGCTCTCTGCTGAGCGGCGATGTGTTGCAGCTCCGCGCTGTCTCTGAACTCCTTCACGTTTGGTCTGGACAGTGGGATGCTAGAGGATGACAGGACAGACATTTTCTAATGTCCAAAAGCTGCTCTCTTCAGTCTTTGCCCCAATTTTAATGATTTAATGAAGCTTTAGACTGAGGTTCACCCTTCTTAGTAACTGACTGCTAACTTAAATAGCATAAATCCTAACATGAACAACAATAATATAATAGGAACAATAATGTAAAACTTTCTAAAAAGCCAATAGGGCGGAAAAAACAAATGAAGAAAAAAAAACACAAGGTGGAAAGGAGGAGACAATGAAGAGGAGAGAAAGAAGAAAGAAAGAAAGAAAGAAAGAAAGAAAGAAAGGGATGTGGAAAGCAGCAAAGGGACACATCCCTTAATCCGATAGGAAACAAGGCAGGAAGGGAGGAGGAAGGAAGGAAGGAAGGAAGGGAGGAGGAAGGAAGGAAGGAAGGAAGGAAGGAAGGAAACGAGGAAGGAAGGAAGGAAACGAGGAAGGAGGGAAGCAAGGGTTTGTAGGAAGAAGGTAAGAAGACTGGAAAGTCTTTCACTAGGAAGGAATGTAGGAAAAAAGGAGGAAAGAAAGGAATGTAGGTAGGGAAGGATGTAGGGGAAGAAATAATGGATGCATGAAGGGAGGGATGTAAGTAGGGAGGAATGGAGGGGGGAAGGAAGAAAAGGTAGGTACACTGCAAAAAAGGATCTAAAAATAAGTAAAATGTTCTTAAAGTTAGTGTATTTGTCCTTGATTCGAGCAGGTAAATAAGATTATCTGCCAATGGAGTGAGTATTTTAACCCCTAAAATAAGATAATTAGACATCCTGCACTTGAAATAAGATAATGGAGATGAGTTGTTCCTATTTTAAGTGCAAAAATCTTATTCCATTGGCAAATCTTCTTATTTACCTGCTCAAATCAAGGACAAATACACTCACTTTAAGAACATTTAACTTAGTTTTAGTTCAGTTTTTGCAGTGTAGGAAGAAAGGAATGAAGGAAGTATAAGTTGAGAGGGATGTAGGGAAGGAAGGAAATGGTGTAGGTAGAAGATGGCTAAATAGTCGTTCGAATCTCCCTGCATGTTTACCTCTTTGCTAACAAAGGAACATTCTGCATACGTCCTGCAGTGGTGCGTTATCTAGCAATTAAAATAACCACTGAGAAGGATAAGACCGCTACCTGGCTCCTGGAACATTCATGGACTGAGTCTCCCTCAGGCGCCTCTTCTCCTTCTCCAGCTCTGCCAGGATTGCCACCCGCGCCTTGTTTGGGAAGGCTGGGAGACAAAAAACCAGACCAGAGAGACGCAGAGAGGTAAAAAAAATTATTAAATATCATACGAGAGGTGAGACCAGGAAGTCAAGTTAAGCAAAGCAGCTCTTTTTCTGTAACCTGGCTTAATAATAAAAAAAATCCACTATAACAGGATGGTTGGCAATGCCATTTAATTTGACTTTTGTGCTTCGAGTTCTGTGCGTGCTTCTGTGAAAAGGGAAGTTTCTCAGGTCTTCTAGTGTTTCCTTTGGTCCAAATATACCGATCATCCAGATAAAGCTGCAGAAAAGAAACATCAGCTCCCACAACACTTACCCTTAGAGAAATATACATTCATAATAAAGAGAGAGAGAGCATGAAACACACTGCTGCCATAACTATATTGAGTTAAAGAGGCGAATGTTGATTTTTGTTGTTGTGTAAAGTAGAAAACCCTGGATCTAATGTTTAAATCTCAGACAGCTTATTAAAAACTACGCATAGTAAAAAAAATACTTCTGATTCTGTCTGATGTTATATTTAAAATGCGACAAATTGGAAATAAAAACTGGAGTATTTATGATTGGATCTATAAATGCAGATGGACTTAATCCTTACCAAATCTAGCATCATTAGTTTCACTGGATTCTCTCCAAATCCTGAGATATTATGATTAAATATACTGTCTATTTTACACAATAATCAACTTCTCTTATATTTTTAATGCTGCTTTTGAGCGCACAAACGTTTTTGTAGACAAACTGCTTTCTCCGGTGACAAAATCCAGGAACAAAAACTACCAAAGAGCAGAAAAAATCCCATTCGTAAAAATCAGTCGTCAACATTTTGTTGAGAAATAGTTTTACTGCCGCAATACAAGTTGTTAAAAAGCTTAATTAATTTAATTCCAAACCCATATAAATCAGATAAAAATCTGGAATATGGATTTCTTGTATTTTGGGAAGTTGAAGTGAAATATCAGGTCAGAGGGGGGTCCTGGGGGCCCAGGAAGACTTCCCCCGGTCTCTGAAGCTTATAGCTCCGCCCCTGGAGCGGAACAGGAACTTTAAAAAGCTAAAGAAAAAAACAAACATGTTCTTCTAAATCATTACCTTGTCCTGGTGGATTAGCAGCCATGTGTCTGAAGGGCAGGGACCTTCAAGTTGGACCGAGAAGCGACCAGAGCTGATGAGATGAAGGAGTTAAATTTGTTTGCCTTTCGTTTCTGCCACACTCCTGCCTGCTAACGTTGCAACACGGAGGAGTGAATCGGGCGAACGCTAAAAGGAGCTCTGCTTCCTACCAACAAATATACGAGAAAGTTAAAGAAATATCCCGGCCGGCAACAACTCTTTAGGAACAACTCTAACAATAAAGCTCTGAGCGTAAAACAAACACAGAGCCGCCGGTTGGGAAACGTTTGATCGTTCGCGTTTTCTCTGTTATACTCGGTTTGTAGTTTAGATGGGGGGCAAAGAAAAGGAGGTCTCACTTTGATTATATTTCGTCTACTGGAGAAGTTAAGCACAGCATCATTAGATAACTGTTCAAATAATCCTAAATATATTTTTTCCTCATTTCTGAGCGTGACGTATGCTTTGATGTTAACCAATAAAAGCATCCCTTTATAGATTTCTGACTGTTTTTAAAGCACAAGGTGGATAGACAAATCCATATGTTTGTTCAGTAAAGCGGATTCAACATTGAATCCTAATGTCCAATTAGATAATTGAGTTAAGGCCTTTTCTGCTTCATTTAATCACTCTACGTCGGGATTCCCTCTACTTTCACTTCTAAAATACTTAATGCTGGCAAACCTGAACTGGATTGTTTTGACCGAATAAATAAAAAACTATCTTTGACCTCTAAGAGCTTTAATCAGTTTTTGAAAATTAAAAAAAAAGCTGAATTTTAATACTTAGTCACATGGGGTGCATCTTCAAAACGACTGAACTGTTCTCTTCATTGTGTCCTTCCTTATTTCCTAGCTACCTACCTTCTTTCTTTCCTTGTGTCCTTCTCCTCCTTCAGGACAAAAAAGAAAGAAGTTAGGTAGCTAGCACAAATTATGTCCTCTCTCGCTCTTCTCCTTTATTGTGTCTTCTCTTCTTTCACGTGTCTCCCATCATCACTTTATTTCCTTCAGTTCTCCATTGTGCGGCTTTTAGATAGATAGATAGATAGATAGATAGATAGATAGATAGATAGATAGATAGATAGTTTTATTACAGACTCAAGGTCCAAATTACAAAAAAAGAAAAACAAATAAAAGAATAAAAGTACATTAAAAAAGAAAAAGAAAATTCCTAGCCTTTCAAAAGGCAATCATACCAATGTCTCCAGAGTACAGATGAGTATTTTACTGCACTATATTTAACATTAGTCAACAGTTGGATAGTACTATTATTGGACTCATTTAAACGACAAATACATTTATACATAAGCTTTCTTAAAACAGCCATTAAAGTGCTGACTCGAGCAGATACAAACAGTTCACTAGCACTTGTGTCCTATCCTTCCTGAAATTATTCCTTCTGCTCTCCTTATGTCCGTTGTTTCGTTTATTGTGACTTTGATATATATTTTTTATTGTAAAATGGCCCAAAACGGACCGGAAACTCGGAGACCTTTTTTGTATTTATGTAATTCTTTCTGGTGACGATAAAAATTAAAAGCTACCTAATTATTTTCCCTTTGCCTTCCAATTTTGGCTACTCGTTAGCTCGGAGCGGTTAGCAAAGCAGCGGAAGAACCGTTCAGCTCACCCGTCGCCTCGGTCATAGACGATCTTTGGATCGTCAGCCGTTGACGTGTTTACAACCGGGGTCTCCTAGAAGAACATCCGGAGCTGGGCAGCGCAGGACCAGGTCAGCTGACTGTTGGCATCAACTAGCGGCTGTTGTTGCCATCTCACCTGAAGAGGAGCCCAGGGGGGAGGAAAAGCCTCTCGTCTGTCTCTCCCCCCCAAAAAAGGCTTCGAGCCGCTCACCAGCCGCAGCGGCCATTAGCCCCAGTAACCGGCCACGTCTCCCCGCCTTCCGCAGGGATGAGTGTCGGCGCTCCGAGAGGCCTGGCCAGCTCGGGGCAGAAGCTCATCACGGAGATGCTCCACCCGCTGTCCGCCGCCGAGGAGCCGCCGTCCCCGGGGCCAGATGTCACCGTCAGCGCGGAGGAGAAGGAGAAGGTGAGGACGGGCTAGGAGCCAACAGCTTTGTTTGTTTGAAAGAAAACGCGAAAGAAGAGAAATATGAGCCAAACGAAACTCCATAGAAGCGCTCTCTTTCATCTCGTTTTATTTATTTTAACAGGGACAGCACAACTAAGACGTGCTGGTGCTGCGTACACGGAGATTGTAGCAGAATGCTAATTCAGGCGTTTGACCCAGGAAACCAAATGCAAAAAAAATAAAATAAAATAAAACTGCTTGTGCAAATTCGGGGTTACAAATTTATATAAAATGCTACGAAATAACAAGTCACTTTGCAAAGATAAAATACACAAGTCAGATTAGTTCAGACTAGGTGGGAACAAGTAAGTCTTTATCAAGTCTAGTCCCAAGTCTGAAACTTCTAATTTCGAGTCGTTTCGAGTCTTTAATAATGTTGAAATGCATGTTAAATGTAAATAATAGAGCATGTCTTCTTTTTTTGCGTGATGAAACCAGAGCAGCTGACCTTACAAAACAGTCAAATTAAATTTAGCCTGAAGAACAGTCCTCCTTTTGAATTATAGTTTTCCAGAATATTCAGTGAAAAAATGCAACAGAAGAACTTCACATTCAGACCCAAACGAAATTACTCTTGGGAGGATTTAAAAAAAAAATTAAAAATCTGGTTAATTTGACGGGCTGTGATGCAGCACACGCACACATACTGTTTGTAGATACTAACTGAGTGAAACTAATTAATGGTGCGCACATTTTAAACGATAGATGTCTTAAGCTTCAGTTTTTGGGTAAAATATCAAGTCTTTTCAAGCAAACAGGTTCAAGTTCAATTCAAGTCTCGAGTCACTGGTGTTAAAGTCCAAGTCAAGTCACAAGTCTGCTAACACTCTTTCAAGTCAAGTCTAAAGTCTTAAAGTCATGTGACATGAGTCCGGGTCATGTGACCCGAGTCCCCACCTCTGCAGATTAACGTTCACAGTGTTGATGTTCTTTTCAGCCAATGTCTGATGGCGACTTCAGATCCT
The DNA here is from genome assembly GCF_011125445.2 of Fundulus heteroclitus. Lineage (NCBI taxonomy): Eukaryota > Metazoa > Chordata > Actinopteri > Cyprinodontiformes > Fundulidae > Fundulus > Fundulus heteroclitus. The sequence continues at coordinate 13,005,661 of NC_046368.1, read as the reverse complement.
GGTTGACTAAAAGTTTTTCTGCACCTTTTTACCGGACGGTTTCCACTTCCTTCGGCTCTTGTTCTCATTCCTTCATTGTTATATGTTTGTATTAGTTGACAAACTAAATCCGCGGCAAGACCAGTCATGCACTTACATGTTGTTTTAGCAAAAAAGAAAATAAAAAAAATTAAGAAAATTGTCAAAACTCAACAAGTGGTGCTTTTGGAGAATTTGGCGTCGATGCCACTTCACAGGTTTCGGATCGAATGCTTTTAAAGTTGGCTTGTTTAATGTGATTAATGGCTTTCAGGTTTTTAAGCCTGGTGCCAGATAATAGAGCAATAATATAATTGGATGCATGTGCATTTAAGCGGCTTTGGTGGATATACAGGGCAAATAGATTGTTAATCTTCATAGTGTTGGATTGTTTCTGAACATGACCACCAAATCTTGGTTTCGAGTTAAAAATAATCCCCTGATATTTGAACCCTGACATTTCTATTCATATTTATTTTGAAGTCTTTCTGCCTTTTTCTTTGTAGAGAGAAACACATTGAAACAGTTTTTGGATACTTTAACATTAAGCAATTGATCTATTCCCACCAGCTGTTTAGTTGATAATTCAGCAACGTGATGAGGAACATATGCTGTCACATAAATTATTGTGTCATCTGCATACAGTTGGAAGTCTGCATCCTTGCAGATTTAAGGCAGATCGTTTATTAATAAGCAGAAGGGCAGAGGTCCCAGTATAGAGCCTTGTGGTACACCTAACGTCATTTGGGGATTGGTGCTTTCTTTTAGTTAATAAACTCGACTTTAGAGCTTAAACCAAATCAGATCTGATGAATCGAAACCAGAACAACTTGAGATTACATAACTAGCCTGTGTTCATGTTGTCACATTAAACTAAAAAAAACACTTTGTGATTGGGATATTGAGTGCTTTGAAAAGTGGAAGTACCCGATGTTCAGCATTTTTATGAATGAAAATATCAAGCGTGTTGATATTAATTACTGCCGCAACTCCCACAGGGAGAATCTGCCAGCTTCGTTCTACTAGACGCTGAACTCTGTCGCCCGTTCTTTGCGAAACAGCTGAAGCTCGGTCAGATTGGTCTTGAAGAGTGTCTGTGGACATCAGTTTCAAGCCTCAACACAGATTGTCCATTGGATTAATGTCATTTAAGCCATTTTACCAAATGCATATGCCACAGACCCTTCTATCGTGGCTCTGCATGGATGTTTTAAAGTTGATATCCTTGCAGCCTTGAACAAATCTTCCCATCTGCCTATTAACCAGTCACCCTGTCCCAAATGGAGAGCAGCGTCTTCACCACATGCCTCTTACACCCCCATGTTCCTAAATGGGCACGGTATTGCCTTCCAGTTGTTTTTACGCTGAGAGTAAATCACATTCACGTGAACTCAAGTTAACCTGAAAGTTATCAAGTCGGGTTGTTTGCACATATGTTGCAAGACATCGACGACCACACTTCATGTGGTCGTCGCAAATTCTAAAGAGGGTGGGGTGAGGGGGGTGGGTGGGGTGAGGGGGGTGGGGGGGGGGGTCATGGCATCCTTAACAACCTCTAAGTGCCGCGTAAACATGGACAGAGCACGCAAGAGGATCGCAAAGCTTTTAAAATTGATTTTTGAAGAAGGCGGCAGCTGTGGCCCCCCATTTCAGATCAGCGGTTAATCATTGCCAGTAAAAGAGACGCTGGCGACTCTTCGTCATGGTTACTCGCTTTTGTGTGGCGCTGCGGTTCTTGTCCTTGTTTTTCTTCCTTCCTGGTTCGGGCGGGAGAGAGGGAGGCGACTGTGATGCGCCTCACTGGAGAGAAATGAGGGACAGACGGACACAAAGCGGTTCATAATTGTGACGGGGATGGAGGATGGTGCGTGGTTTGGGAAGTTGAACGGATACACGTCTGAAAAGGTGTGGCTTTCCGCCCCCCTTTCCTCTAATATGTCATCGTTTAGAAGTCGCTTAGGTCTGGTAAACGGACCTCGCTGGTTCTCTGAACGCTCTTGGTTTGGTCAAGAACATTAGTGAACAAATGGCCTCCTGGAGAGCGAGGAACTAGGGTTGTCACAATACTAAAATTTTCAACTCGATACCGATACTCAGGAAAATATTCGATACTTGATACCATTTTCGATACCACAAAGATAAAAACAAAGACCCCAAAATTTAACAGAAATATTTTTATTAATAAATAAAATACAAATAAATAAATAAATAAATACAGTAAACAATAATAACAATGTTTTGAGGTTGTATGCTGTGCACAATATTAAGCAGGCCTGATTAAAAAGAAGTGTTCCTTCCTTGGCTATGCTTTACAACACATTGACACTAGCCAAACCAGTTAACAAACAAAAACAAATGCTGTATTCTCAGCAGCTGCACCTGTTACAAAAAAAGTCTGAAACTGAAAAGTGCACAGAATTATTCAATCACACAGTGTTCAGAAAGTGCATTTTCCTCTATTCTGCACTCTAGATGAATGACTGTTTTGGTGCCACTGGTGGTATCACTGACCTGAATTTGCTTTGCTGTTTGCAGATTTTTTTTGCCAAGTCCCCAGCTTCTGGGGGACTTGGAAAAAACACCCCACCCCGCGGCATCGATACTTTTGAAAATTAGTATTGTATCTGGATACAACATTTTAGTATCAATACTTTTTTGAGTATCGATACTTTTGAAAATTAGTATTGTATCTGGATACAACATTTTAGTATCAATACTTTTTTGAGTATCGATACTTTTGACAACCCTAGAGGAACACAGCAGACCGGTCAGAGTGGGGTGGGTTGGAGCAAGGTTGGGTTATACAAAAATATCGCCAAGCTTTAAGCGTGCTTCATCCTATCATCTGAGAAATGGAAACGGCACGGCACAACTGCACACCTACCAATCAGAGAGGTTACTCTGGGGGAGCTGCAGAGAACTGCAGCTCAGGCGGGAGACTCTCGGTTAAGTTGAGATAAGAGTGGCAGGAAGACTATATGTAAGAAACCCGTAAGGTAGGGGGCTCCGTGCATCCAGAGCGCCGCGTTTGGGCTCAAACTAACACCCCGAACAAACCCGGACAGCGAAACGTGGCGTTGGCAGCATCACGCTCTTCTTCAGCGGGCACAGGGAAGCTGGTGATGGTTGGTGAGAGATTATGGAGCTCAGCAGAGGACAGTCCTGGAAGACGACCCGTTGGAGGCGATGGCGGTTTCACCTTCCAGCTGGACAATCTTAAACATGCAGCCAATGAAACGGGTTTGGTCAGAGAACACGCGTGTTGTCAGGGCGGCTCAGTTAAAAGCCTCTAGAACCCAACCTGCGGTTTGATGTTCCAACCTGACCGGCTGTAGTTCCCCAGGTGTGCAGAGACCCGTCCCCAAAGCCTTGCAGCTGTAGTTTCTGGGGCGAGGTAAGAATCTCCTCGTGGTCACGAATACAAAAATACCCTTTTGTCTGTTTTGCGGCCGTATCATCACAAGTTGCTGTGACATAACGCACCAAACGAGGCCACCTTTTGTAACTCTTTTTTTTATTACATTTTTTGCAACTTCCTCTCGTTTTTGGAACCAACAGCGACCAATCAGCTGCTCAGTAGCAGAAACGGATTTGGGGCCCGCTCAGCTGGCCCAGCTGCTCACTCGCAGCACCGTCCTGACGCGGCGTAATTATCCGGGCTGCGATCACCAGAGCGGGTCGGCTCTGTCAGCACCCCGTCGGGCACAGGGAAGCTGTCTGCGTGTCGAGCGGACCGAGGAAAAGGAAGACAGAGGAGCGGCTCTTCTCTCCGCGCCCGGCTGAATTTGACACGTTGCACACGTATCCGTTCTAAAAGGAATAAAAGCTGCTCTCGCTTCCTGCGTACACTTCAGGGCTGGGCGATAAATCAATTTAATCGATTAATTCGAATTTACGATTCGTTAAGATTTCATTTTTGGAAAATCTGGATTTTATTTTCATTGGGTTTCCATGAAGAGAACAGCATGTGATGCTGAATATATGTTTAGGCAAATGTATTGTCAAAATATTGTTAAGTAGAAACTTTTTTTTTTTTTACCATAATACGAGGTACTTCATTTACTTATTTACTTTTTTTTAACTTAGTTTGAAGTTCCCAAGTGCAGTGAAGCCTGTTCTTAGCTCAATGTGTAATACCACTAGCAGCAAATGTTTTGTTATATTTTCATTGTTTATAATGGCACGGCCGCCATCTTGTTTTACAAGCATGTTTCACAGCTTGTTTTTAGTTGCACTTTGAATTCAGGTCAACTCCCTGACGAAATGCTTGACATAAAAGCAAGGTTTTAAAATAATTTCTTTTAATGAAACAAAAAGGAGGAAAAAAATCGATTTAATCGGATTTGGTATGATAAAATCTGAGATTTATTTTTTTAAGCCATATCGCTCAACCCTAGTACACCTGGCTTAGTTCTGCGTGTGAGTCAAGCCGCGTTGTTTTAAAGTTTTAAAAACTTTCTGGCACATGCAGGGTCTCTGTGTGTGTGTGTGTGTGTGTGTGTGTGTGTGTGTGTGTGTGTGTGTGTGTGTGTGTGTGTGTGTGTGTGCATGCTGGTTACATGTGTGCAGAAGTTGTTGGAAGATGAAAACTGCAAGTTTGGCCATAGTAGTGCAACTAGCTCCGCTATCTCTTTCTCTCCTGTTGTGTGTGTGTGTTTTTTAATTTTTTTTTTTTTTATCTACCAAGACGGAAAATAAGCAGCCTTGACTTCTTCCTGTTCTTCCGTGCCCCAGTCAGAGAGCTGTAGCTCAACTGAAAACTGCTTTATAAGCGTTTAGATCTGCCGGGGGAGGGAGGAGCTCTTTGTCTCACTGAAACGGCACCAACGTGACGTTCTCCTCCTCCAGCAGGAACCGGGCCTGACCAACGGCGTACCCGAGGAGGCGTCCAGCCCCGCCTCCGCATCGGTGCTGGTCAACCGGCTGCAGCTGGACGAGGACCCGGAGGCAGACGCTCAGGACCCGTACGGCTCGGCGGAACCCTGCGACCTCTTCGTCACCGTCGACGACCCCAAGAAGCACGTCTCCACCATGGAGACCTACATCACCTACAGAGTCTCCACTAAGGTTGGCTTTCATGACACATTTTTGTTTTTTGCATTGAATGTGACCTTCATATCATTTAATGATCACGTCTGACGCCCAGGAAGGGAACGGCTCTGTGGTCGTCTCCAGACGTCCTGCAAAAATGCCGTCGGCTTCGGTTCCACCGCTAAAATCAGCCGTCCGCTCCATTTTATAACAGTTTTTTGTTGCTAGGTTAGACTACGCGACTGGATCATATCGTACAATAAACGCTGAGTAAAGTTACGCCCCGAAGTTGTTCTTAACTGGCAGATCTGGATTCTAAGAAGTAGGAAGGAAACGAGGCAAGCATCAAATAAAAATGGTGACATCCTGGACTTAAAGATAAAGTCATGAATGTAATCTGTACATTTATTACGTCCGGCTTAGGTTACTGCAGCAGGGGTACAAATAGAAACAAATAAAGGGGGACAGAGTTGGAGCTGACCAAGGATATCAATGGAAAGTTGAGTGGAAGGAAAAATGTGTGTCGCTACTCCTTTTTTTTAATGTGGGGGAAATATGGGGGAAAACATGGGTAATATTTTTATGTAGATCTGTCTCAGTCTATGTAGAAGCATATATATATATATATATATATATATATATATATATATATATATATATATATATATATATATATATATATATATATATATATATATATATATATATATATATATATATATATATATATATAAAAAGAAAGCAAATGATGTGCGTATGGGTGTGTGTTTCACCTGAAAAGACAAATCGGTTTTGACCCCTCAGCTGGGAAACGCTGTCACCACACAGCTGGCCGTTTGTATCATCTTTCGTTTTATAAGCAGGCAAAGGTGAGAATAAATCGGCTTTTAACTGCAAGAACAGCGTCTGGACATTTGCTGTTTACCATCTCATCTTGGCAAACGCGCATCAACCATGAGATTCAGGTTTAAAAACACTCCAGTGGCTTTAAGCGTCAGCTTAGCCCTTTCGATCCATAAATCTATGGTTTTATTTTACAGAAATTACAAAAGAACAAAGCCAGTTCTGAAACAAATCCACATGAGCCACATTCAAAGTGTCATGAAGCCATTTTTTTTTTTAACTTCAAGCCTCATGGCGTTAACGTTGACACGAAAGAATTAAGACACAAGGTAAAATATCCATAAAAACATAAAGAAGTCCCTAAATTTTCAATAAGCTTATTACTGTTGTGGTTTCCTGCTGTGAAATATTTCTTCACTATTAGGCCTGGCCTCAACACACCAAAGCCACGTTGCAATATTGTCTCACCTCTTATCTGACAACATGTCAGCATCTTCAAAAACTCAATATACGCACCAGCCACACTCAGGGTCTCTGCACAAACGTGTCGAATGTCAAATTCAGGTGACATGAACTGGGTACAGAAATGTGTGAAAGGCACAAAAAAAAAAAAGTCATCAGAGACTGAACTTGTAGAGTCTGATGGAGGGCAGCAGAGACTTTCTCCACCTTTGTCACACAGAGGGATGGATACGGATGAGAGACGGCAAAAAGAAGCAGGAAAAGACGAGCCGTGAATGGGAGAATGTGTCATTCCATCCGGGTCTTCATCTGAAGCGTTTAGTACTTTGATTAGCTGAAATATGTCAGCAGGTTTTGCACATACAGTAGACTGTTAAAAATAAGCCATTAAACGGTAGACTTCATCTAGAAAAAAAAAAAAAAGACGACATTGGCCTACATTAGATTCAAGTTCTCGGCTGACTTTTAAAAGTCTCAAGCAGGTGTTGGGTTCATCTCTGCCTGATTGGTTTGGTGCTAACCAAAGCCTCTCGTCAGCTACTTACTGCACTCGATCCTTTGACCAGCGGTCTGGCCGATGCTCATCTAGTCTGACGTTAACGCTGACTCGTCTTTCTGCGGCTAAACCGACAGCAGTAGGTATCGGTGCAGCACCAGGTTCCCGTCGGATGAGCTAATGCTAGCTTGCGGAGTCTGACCTCTGGTTCCGGTTGTGGTAAAAGAGGGTTTAGGACGGTTCCCCATTCTTGGAGTCAGGTCATTATTAACGTCGCGATCGCTCTCCTCCGCTCTCCCTCATCCAAAACACCTTCATCATCTTGAATGTACGCTTTGACTGAAATGTTCTGGTGTACAGCAGAAGTCACGGTTGACTCTCTTCACCACAAGGCGGCTGCAGCCGGTATCTGCATAACAGGGGTCTCTTTGCTTTAGCTGAAGCTATAACGTTGGAGCCGTATACTATAGCCAGACGGCATCCCTTTGGTTGATTTGACCACAGACGTTGTTCTGGGGCTGTACGATTTTTGGCAAAAATCCTAATTGTGATATAGTTCAACCATGATTGGGATTTAATGATGACTTTTCTCTACATTAACCACAAGCAACAAAATTGGCCTGTAGATTAATATGTTTTTACACAAGGACTATTTAAAACAAGAAATGTAACTTTTTTTATTAATCAGATTATTATTATTATTCAAGAGAATAGCTTTTGAGTTGAACGTCAGTCCTCGTTGAACATAAAGTGCAACCAACAAAAAAGTTGGTTTATATATTAAACAGTTTGACCGCCACTTTACGCTATGATGAGATTCTTGGTAAAAAGCATGATTATATAAACTCTAAAAACAAATAAGAAAATTATATGATCTCACTGCTGCAACTCTTTTCCCTTCCATGTGGAGAAAACCAATTTTAGACATATTATAACACTTAAAGGACGCTTCTGATCCATTCATTTTTACAAAACCAAAAAACTGCAGACATCTGAGATTTGGAAATTGCATTTTTTTTATTGCGATCATATTGCAAATGCCATTAATTGTCCGGCCCTACATTGTACCACGAGTCGTCTGAGCATCCACATGCAGCTTTGCAAGCCACACTAGGGCTGCTGTATTAAGCATTTATCCTGATAACTCCTCTAGTCCTGTCATGATCTTCAACATTGAGCCTGCTAACATAATCCTGAAGTGATGAACATCACTTCCCAGATGGATGGGCAGCAACGGTTGCCTCCGTGATGACTGGGGATGACTTCTGACTCGAACACTTCAGGGCAGCTGACTGCCAAAACTCCTGGTTTCACAAACCTTTGCTGAGCAGCGTTTGTCCCTCCGGCCTCCTGTTGAAGCAGGGAGGCTGTTTTCCGTGCTTTAAACTGTGCCATCATCATGTTATAAAACTACCTTGAAAGTGCATTTACCAGCACCTTGTGAGCAGTCAGACAGTGGCCATAAAACGGAGCAACAGGGTAATAATGGCAGCGCTGTGAACGTCATCTGGACTGAGCGTAATCGGCGCGGCTCTTTAAAAATGCGTTTTCCTTTAGACAAACGCTCTAAAGGAAAAAAAAGAGCGCTCAGCTCCTCTTAATCATTAAACCGGTCAGATGTTCCTTGGAATAAAGATGTGCGTCGATCAAAAGCAGCAGACGGATTGATTTGCAGCATATACAAGTTCAGTGGAGTCATTTTATTTGTTTAATGTCGGTACAGGTGTTAATGGTAAGCTTGTTGGTTTTTGCTCTAGTAGCGGCAATCCAGAAATGCGAGGCTGCTTGGAGCAAAGCCCGTCCACCGCGGGTCAGATTGCAGTTACTCTTTTATTTTCCGTGGCAAATAAAAAAAATTAAAAAAAGTGTTGGCGTTGCACACGCGGTCGTCATGGACACTAATGTTTCGTTAATGTTAAACACCGGTGTCTCTCACTGCAGGCAGGTTTCCATCACAGGACCTCCCCCCTTTCTAACGGGGACTTCCAAACATTCGGTCAGAAGTGCTTACACTACGCGCCGTGGAACGATCTCTCCAAGGCCCTGACCTCTAGTCTGTTTGAATTAGACTGAGCGTGTCAGAAAAGAAGGAAAAGTTTGTTTAAATTTTCCTAACTGCAGGCGAATTCTTACAGATGAAGGCCAGCTCCTTTTTAGTGTCGTTTCAGAGGCTGTGCTGAAGGGCAGTTTGTCAGAAGGTTTGCTTTTTTATATTTAACTACTGTAAAAGGCGTGCGCCTAAATGATCAGGAAACCTACAATGAATCCTAACGACGTGTTCATATATATTAGGCATGTCCAAAGTGCGGCCCGGGGGCCATTTGTGGCCCCTGGACTCATTCTGGGTGGCCCCCAACAGCATTTCAAGAAAGATTTGGTCCAGGTGGCTGATGCAGATGGAAGTTTTTAGTTTTTAATTAGGGCAAAATTATGACAGAAAAGTAAAAAGCCTACAATTGAAATAGTTATGTTCAACACAAAGTATTCATCTGTCAATAAACACACTTTTGACATTCTCTTTATTTCATAGTAAAATCTATTCAGTGACATTTAATTACTCAAATGCAAACCTTGGTGCATTAAATCTGCTTTGACTTCAATTATTAAAATTGGCTAATTAAAGCAAGTGTTTTCAAAGAACAACTCAGCCAAATATTGTTCTTATATGGCTGAACCAATAAGTCAAATTAAATTATTCAAAATAATTTGCAAGCTGGACGAAAATCTTTTAATATGACAAATGAGCAAAAATTATTTTTTTAAATTATCATAATTTATAGAGCAGGTAAAAAAATATATATAAAATTTGTTGGGGTTTTAAAAAAAACTAACTATTATGGGTTTTTTTTTTGGCCCTCGAGTTCCTTTTACTGGACAATTTTGGCCCCTGTAACGAAAAGTTTGGACACCTCTGAGATATATATATATATATATATATATATATATATATATATATATATATATATATATATATATATATATATATATATATATATATATATATATATATATATATATCTATATATATATATATATATATATATATATATATATATATATATATATATATATACTGCATATGCATTTGTTAAGTTCTTTAGAGGTTTTATGACTTAAATACTTAATAAAAACATTAAGACAGCTTTTTTTTTCCTGAAATGTCTATAAAACTGTAACCAGAAATGTTTTATTTATTTCCCCCTCCATCCAGACGTCACGGATAGAGTTCGACCTTCCGGACTACTCTGTCCGGCGGCGCTACCAGGACTTCGATTGGCTGAGGATAAAACTAGAAGACAGCCAGCCGACCCACCTCATCCCTGTACGTCCCTAAAGCTCCCCGCAGCCCACCCTGTCCCGGCGTGACGCTCCTCATTCACCCCCCCCCCCCCCCCCACCCCCCCACCCCTCTCTCTCTCCTGTCTCCAGCCGCTGCCTGAGAAGTTTGTGATGAAGGGCGTGGTGGACCGCTTCTCGGAGGAGTTTGTGGAGACGAGGATGAAGGCTCTGGACAAGTTCCTGAAGCGCGTGGCGGACCACCCAGTCCTGTCTTTTAACCCACATCTTAACGCCTTCCTGACTGCCAAGGTAAAGCAGCAGCGGACTCAGACGCTGATAAATCATCTGGAGTAGTGTGCCAGAAAGGAAAGCCATCCCGCCCGTATATGAATGTAGGGCAAGAAGTTGCAGCAGTCAACTATAGAAGAACATCTTGAACAGTATTCTCCGCATGCATAAACCAAACAAAAACACTTGAAATAAGTTAATCTGTTAATGTAGTGGAATAATCTCACGCTGGAAAAAGAAGAGAGAAAGTTCCACCCTTTTAGTTGAATCTATTTGTGTGGTAGTTATAAGGCTGGATGATATAGGAAAAAAAAAGCATATTGATAAATTAGAAATCATATTGATCGATATCGATAATTATCAACAAATTCAAAATATTTATCTTAAGTGCAGCCCTGCCTGATTTATGCAGTTGCTTAGCGACCTGTTATTAGATACAGAACTCACAAACACTGAATTCAAACCCAATCCTTTATTCAACCAACTTTTTACCAAAACTGTAAGTTTTGAAAAAAGAAAAACGCGTGCTCTGATCTCTTTAAAGGGGGCGGAGCTTGGTGACGGCCTGGGTCTGCGTTTGTGATTGGTTGGGAGGAAGTAATGAATGTAATATTACATCTTACGTTATATATAATTATATATTGCATTATAGCCTATAATGTGTTTATATATTATATACACATTATAGGCTAGAATGCAAAAGGAAGGAAAACTTTTATGAATTTTTTATTGACCCTTTTTTTTTTAAATCATCGATTACGTATAATCAATCGATTATAAATTGTTATTGAATTACCATCCAGCCATACTTTAATTGTTGTTTTACAAAATCACTGGAATAAATACATATGAAATAAATACATGTATTTTAGTCTAAAACTTTATAGACTTTTTTTAAAAGTTCATGTAAGTCTCTGGGAAATAAGGATGTAAGTATTAGTAATCCCCCCATCCTAGCACAACTTGGACTGTGAGAAAGTTTTTTTTCTTACCACAACGTCAGGAGGGACAACCAGCTCTGAAGTTCAGTTGTTGCCATAAAGAGTGGTCTCTGTGAGACGCTCTCTGCTATACATGTTAATCTTTTCTTTGGAGGGTCGGTCATAAATGCAAAATGTGCGGCATTCGCTTAAATTTACTGGAGGTCTTTTCTGCAATTTTGAGCTTTGAGAACCATCATTCTTGCAATAAACACTCCCAGGGGGGCGTAGAGTAAAACGAAAGATCAACGTGTGGAAAAGCTCACTGTTAATTACTGAGTTAATGTAAATCGATCAAATTAATACTGAATCGATGCCACTGTAATAAAAGATGAAGTTATGCGTTTATGGTTACCCTGACAACCTCCGTCCCTGCAGGACCTGAACAAGCGTCAGGGTCTGGCCCTGCTGACCAAAGTGGGGGAGTCCGTGAAGCACGTGGCGGGAGGCTACAAGCTGCGGGCGCGGCCAGCTGAGTTCTGCGCCATGGGCGAGTATTTGGACACGTTCAGCCAGAAGCTGGGAACCATCGATCGCATCGCTCAGAGGATCCTCAGGGAGCAGTCAGGTATCGGGAAGACGCAACCGACTGGGGCTTAGCTGGAAGACGGACCAACTAGGTCCGTTATTGATATCCGACTAGGAAGAAGTCAGGAAATGATGTAAAAGTGTTCAATAACTCTCTGAGGTATTTTAATGAACAATCAAAAATGCATTTTAAATACAGTTTCCTTTTAGAATGAGCTGGGAAATGTGGCAGCAGCATCATGATGCGGGCTGGGTCAGGGAAGCTGATTAGGGTTGATGGGAAGATGAAGGCTTAAATTAGAGCAACACTGGGATGTAAAACCTGTTAGAAGCTTCAAAGACTGGAGCCAAAGTTCACCTTCCAACAGGACGATCCTGAACAAAAACATGCATCCAGAGCTGGTGGAACTAAGCTCAATATGAACAAGCAATTTAATTTTTGTTTATATAGCATCAATTCACAACACGTCATCTCAAGGCACTTTACAAAGTCAGATTCAATCAAATCAGACAGATTGGTCAAAAAGTTTCCTCTCTAAGGAAACCCAGTAGATTGGATCAAGTCTTGACAAGCAGCATTCACTCCTCCTGAAGAAGCGTAGAGCTACAGGGAGAGTCGTCTGCATTGTCCATGGCTTTGCAGCAATCCCTCATACTGAGCAAGCATGAAGCAACAGTGGAAAGAAAAACTCCCCATTAACGGGAAGGAAAAACATCCAGCAGAACCAGGCTCAATATGAACGGTCATCTGCCTCGACCGACTGAGGTTACAGAAGACAGAACAGAGACACAACAAGAGAAACAAAAAAGCACAGAAGCACACATTGATCTAGTAATCTGTTCTACATTAGATGGAAGTAGCGGGTGAGCCGTCTTCTCTGGATGATGTCACAGCTAACAGAACGCCAAACCAGGTGTACCTAAAGAAAAAAAGAGAACAAAAAGTTAAAAGCTGAAATGACAACAAGCAATGCAAAACTGGAGAACAGTAGAAATCAGTAGAGTGAGAAAATTAGACCCTGATGTCCTCCAGCAGCCTAAGCCTATCACAGCACAACTATAGAGATAGCTCAGGGTAACATGAGCCACTCTAACTATAAGCTTTGTCAAAAAGGAAAGTTTTAAGTTTAGTCTTAAAAGTAGACAGGGTGTCTGCCTCACAGACCAAAACTGGGAGTTGGTTCCACAGGAGAGGAGCCTGATAGCTAAAGGATCTGCCTCCCATTCTACTTTTAGAGACCAGCAGACCTGCAGTCTGAGAGCGAAGTGCTCTGTTAGGAACATACGGGGTAATCAGAGCTCTGATATATGATGGAGTTTGATTATTAAGGGCTTTATACGTTAGAAGAAGAATTTTAAATTCTATTCTTGATTTTAACAGGAAGCCGAAGGGAAGCTAAAATTGGAGAAATATGATCCCGCTTGTTGATTTTCATCAGAACTCTTGCTGCAGCATTTTGGATCAGCTACAGAAGACTTTGAACTGCATTTTGTGGACTTCCTGATAGTAAAGAATTACAATAGTCCAGCCTTGAAGTAACAAATGCATGGCTTAGTTTTTCAGCATCACTCCTGGACAGAATGTTTCTAATTTTGCCGATTATTCCTGAGGTGAAAAAAGGAAACTCTGGAAACCTGTGTAATATGGGATATAAATGCCATGTCTTGGTAAAAAATAACACCAAAAAGATAATAAAGAGACAAACCTGTCCTTCACTTAGCGCCGAGGTGTTTATCTGCAGAGAGCCGCTGCAGCTCGACTCCTGCGTGACAAGTGAAGCTGTAAATACGTGTGAAATGTTCGCCGTCCCCATCTGTTGAGTTCGATGCAGCCCTGTTACCACCTAGAACAGATAAGACGGCAACCGTCTGAAGCCGTTATCTAAGCACGTTTTCCTTTTACTCCCCCCCCCAGAGTACCTAACAGAGCTGCGCGAGTACGGCGCTGTCTATTCCAGCTGGGCCGGGTCAGAGGAGCAGCTGCAGCGCCCCCTGGAGGGCGTGGCCGGCTGCGTGACCACGAGCTGCGGCGCTCTGGAGGATCTCAGCGACAACATGAGCCAGGACTTCCTGCCGGTCCTCAGAGAATACGTTCTCTACATCGAGTCCATGAAGGTAAGGCTGCGGTCAGACTGGAGCCGGCAGCGGGGAAGCACGCCAACCGTCCATCCGTCAGCTCTTAAATTCACCAGTTTGTGTTTGGTTTCCTTTATTACTATATCCCTCGACCCCATCGCATCCCTTTTAAACAAAACACCCACGCTTATCCCCACCAGGTTCCCCAGGTCCACAAAACCCAGGCTGCCTGGTTCAGTCGACGCTTTTATGATCTACCTCAGCAACTCTAGAGGGACAAAGATCAGCAAGACAGGCATCTGTTAATGCTTGCAGCTCAGAAAGCATAATGGTTTGGTAAAACTAGGAGATTTCCACAGGTTTTACCAACAGTTGTTAGTTTTACACTGCAAAAACAGAACTAAAAATAAGTAATATTGTCTTGAAATAAGTGTATCTGTCCTTGATTCGAGCAGGTAAATAAGACGATCTGCCAATGGAATAAGATTTTTGCACTTGAAGTAAGAACAACTCATCTCCGTCATCTTATTTCAAGTGCAGTGTATCTAATTATCTTATTTTAGGGGGGAAAAATACTCATTCCATTGGCAGATAATCTTATTTACCTGCTCAGGTCTAGGCCAAAAACACTCATTTTAAGAACATTTTTCTTATTTTTAGATCCGTTTTTGCAGCGTATGGCCTCTTGTAACCAGGAATGATGAAAGAGTTGAGCAATGAGGTGAAATTGCAAGTTCTGACCTTTTTTTGGGACTAAAGTCAAATAAGTTTCCTTTTCTGACAAAAGATAAAGGAAGACAGGAAAAAAAAATTTTTAACGCTTCAGAGTTTCTCCCGCTGCCTTTCAGTGCCGGAGCTGCATCACCTTTGCTCCCTGACTAGACAAAAAGCACCAGTGTGTTTTTTTGTTTTGTTTTTTTTTTTCATTTATTTTTTGCGTGCCTCATGTCCTGTCCGACTCCTAACTCAGCAGACCTGCCTGCGTCTTAACATCCGTCACGCGCCGTTTCTTCGAGAGTGCGCACATTAACTTGGAAGCTTTCCCTCCCCTTGCAGAACGTTTTGCGGAAGCGAGACCAAGTGCAGGCGGAGTACGAGGGCCGCCTCGAAGCAGCCGTGTTGCGCAAACAAGAAGACCGAACGCCGGTAAGCAGCATCCTTCCTTCCTCTCACTTCCCAAGTGTTCGCTTTGAGGAGGCTCTAATCGGCTGATGTCGGATCTGTTGCACGTCTGGAGAGTAAAAAACGTGTGTGTCTCAATCTTTTCCCCCCGCTAAAACCTCCCCTCCACACCGCAGCTTTAGATCTTGCTAACGAGTAGCGTCGAAGCCCCGGTTCCCCCTGTAGCTTTTAGTTTTTCTCTGCTCCGCCGCAGATTCCTGTGGAGGTGGAGAAGTGCCAGGACAAAGTGGAGTGCTTCAATGCCGACCTGAAAGCAGACTGGGAGCGCTGGCAGAGGAACAAGAGGCAAGACTTCAAACAGCTCCTCACGGGCATGGCCGACAAAAACATCAACTATTATGAGAAGGTACGCGGGCCCGAGGTCACGAGCTGTCGCTGGAACTTAAAGGCAACCCCAGATGTCGCTTTGATGCATTCGATTCACGTCATAAACCGCTAACTTCTATTTTCTGATTTTATGTCACAACCAGCACAAAGGTGTGCGTAGTTCTCAACCGGATAGTAAATGATATGCAGGTTTTTGAAATCCTTTTATCCTATATACCCCTAAATAAAACCGGTACCTTTAGAAGTCATCTAATCTAATCCATCTGTGCGTGGTTTAATCTCAGGATAAGTAAGTAAGTAAACTTAGATTATATAGCGCCTTTTTACAGGATGAAAATTACAAAGAGCGTCACAATAAAAACAGCCATGAAACAACACAAAAAGATAAAAAAACAGCATAAATGCGACATCATAGCATGAAACTAATTAAAAACTAGTTTAAAGTCAGTCAGAACAAGTGCACTGCAAAAGCAGACTATTTGCCAATGGAATAAGATTTTTGCACTTAAAATAGAAACAATTCATCTCTATCGTCTTATTTCAAGTGCAGGGTATCTAATTATGTTATTTTAGAGATGAATTGTTTTAAGTGCAAAAATCTCATTCTATTGGCAAATAGTCTTATCTACCTGCTCAAATCAAGGAAATATACACTCATTTCAAGACATTTTTACTTATTTTTAGTTCCCTTTTTTGCAGTGTGGGTCTTCAGCTGCTTCTTAAAAGAATGAACAGAGTCAAGACAGCGGAAAGCTTTCCTTCCACAGTCTGGAGGCCACGGCTTTAAAAGCCCGATCCCCTTTGGCCCTGAAATTCGTTCCTGGAACCATTAACAGTCTTTGGCTGGAGGATCTCAGACTAGGAGAAGAGGAATATGGTTGTAAAAGGTTGGTAATATAAGCTGGAGTTTAGCCACTCTGGGCTCTAAAATTAAAACTGTTAAAGAATTGACCTGCTGTGGTCACCCCAGGTTCTTTTCCTGATTAATGTGGTGTTTCTATTGTAGACTTCTGTAGTAATAAAACGACTCTTGAAACCAAAACTGTATTTTACCATATTTAATCTAAAAGGCCGCTTCAGTACTGGACTCTCGTACACAACAACACAACGGGCAGATTTCCGGACGCCAGAGAGAGCGCCGCGTTCATTCCTCACACGGACATTAAGTAGGACCCATTGTGTCCACCCATTCAGGGGCGTAAATGGTGTGATATCAGTGTTCTGTTCATCACATCGGTGGAGAAGATCGTACTCTAATGCAGACGTGTCCAAGCTGACACATGTTCCCCTCATCAGTCATTCTGTCCAATCCAAGTACGTCAGCCTGTGTCTCCAGAGTCTGTTGTCTGTAACTTCCATGGTAACTGCCTTTCTCAGTCCAGTCTCCGTAATCTCATTAGTTCGTAACAAAACAAACTCTAAAACGTACCGGTAGCCAATGTTATGAGATTAAAACTGGGGTAATTTATTTTTCTTATCTCGCAGCACCATAATGCACTAACTGCAGACGGCCATGATCTTTGTTTCTCAAACATATAAAAAGGCTGTTAGTCAAGACGAGATGACACAAAAGCATGAATAATCATCTCTAATTCAGACTTTGACACTAAAAGTTTGAAGCTTAGAAATATTTCTTAGCTGAAAGAAGTGTTTTTTGATCAATCTGCGAGAATGACTCTAGTGACATGGCAGAATCAAAGATGATGTTGAGGCTATGTACCTTTACTTAAACTGACGGCCCAGCGATCTTCAAACTGCTTCTGACCCACAAAATACCAGCAGACACAACACTGCAAAAACCGGTTTAAAAATAAGTAAAATGTTCTTAAAGTTAGTGTATTTGGGCAGGTAAATTACATTATCTGCCAATGGAACGAGTATTTTTACCCCTAAAATAAGATAATTAGATATCCCTCACTTGACATAAGATGATGGAGATGAATTGTTCTTATTTTAAGTACAAAAATCTTTTTCCATTGGCAAATAGTCTTATTTACCTGCTCAAATCAAGGACAGATACACTCATTTTAAGAACATTTTACTTATTTCTAGTTCCGTTTTTTTTTTTGCGGTGAAGAATTGGATCACAGTCAAATAAAGTGCATCAGATCTGTACCTTTCTTTATCCGGTGTAAGTAAATCGCTTTACCTTTTTTTTTTTACTGTTTTGTGTTTAGTTTCATTTCTTAAAAGGATCACAAGACCCCATGCTTGTTCTTCTGCATCCTCCGTGTACTAGAGAAACATTTGCACAGGCTCACAAGGATCGGGGGGAAAAAACAAAAACTTTTTGACCTGCATGAAAAACGAATTTGACGTTCTCGCGGACACGCTCCATTCAGTTTTTATGCTGCGTTGCAAAAAGAAACGGTGACTATAAAGTGTGACTTAAAAAAAAGCAAATGTCCTCTCTCCGCAGTGCCAGGCGGCATGGGAGTCCCTCATAACTCTGCTCCAGGAGAAACAGACTGAGGACAAAACGAGTGAGACGGAGCTGAACTGAACTGAACGCGAGCTCTCGCCTCACGCTCACCCACGCAGAGGAAAGACGGCGACAAGACGGCGGCCTCCCGCTGCTGAGGCCCGCCTCCCGTTCTCCCCGAGAGACGATGACACGGCAGGCAGCCGCCTTCCACGCGGACGCGGCCTGTGAAGGAAGAAGGTAATGAGTGGTGCGTTTAAGGTCAGCTGGGAAACTAGACAACCTTCTGTACAGAGCCTTCTCTCTTTTTTTTTTTTTTGTTGTTGTTTTTTTTTTCTACGGACTTTTTCTACCTAATACTTCGGATTAACGGTCTTTTTGTTGTTGTTGCCAACGCTGCTTGTGTTTGTCTAACTCCGTTTGTGGAGAGATGCCTTTTCCATCCGCCCTCTCCGCTTTCACGCTGAGCCAAGCGGAGCACCGAGGACCCGAGGTGCCACAGTTCAATAAACCAATAAGTTGGTAAATGAGTATTTATGAGTTCAATAAAATTGTGAAGAAATAAATACGTTTATTATTTAAATGATTAGATGCTTTATGAAAAAATGATTAAATGAGAAAATGGTTGATTAGAATTTGAATTCGTTAAATGTTAAAAGCATTCAGAATTATTTTGGATTTAGGTATTTCACACTTTTGCCTGTTCAATTTATTTTAAGTCAAGCTATCCAGTGGAAGTCACTGGGCAGGGCGGGGCCAGGCGCTCCGACGCATGAGGGGATTGGTCCACAGACGAGTTGAGTTAACCAATCAGATGTCAGAGTCCCCTCGATGGGCCAAACTGACAGTTTCAATTATTTCCTGATCAAATGTGGAACAAGAACATATGATAAAACTGAATAAATATGGAAGTAGTTATATATAATATGAGTTGAACTGCTCATCAATGAATTCATCATTCATTTTTTAAAATTATATATTAAGTTATTGCCACGTTTAAAAAAAAAAAAGTATAATTTTTTTGAGTTAATGCACTACATTTTTATGTGGATCATTATATAGGTATATAAATGTTTATTTACCAAATACGAAAATCTATTGGAATGTGGCCTTTTTTTGCCCTCAATGAAGGAGAATTTGAAAATTGTTTCCCCCCCACCCCCTCCTTGCTAGAAAGGGAAACTCTCTGAAACAGTTATGCCAAAAAAATTGAGACTTAATATTTTCTTCTGCTGTTAAATAGTAATTGAATTACCGAAGAGTCAGAAGAGTTCTTCGTTTTGCACGGCTCATTGCAGGAATAAAAAAGAAAAGAGTTTAGACATTTTATCCCATATTCTCTTCCAACACCGGTTAAATCAGGGCTGTGGTGACAAAAGCCATACATGCAGTTTTACATCAGCTTTATTGATGAGTGTCTAACAGCACCCCCTAGTGGCGGGGCTTTTAACGGTTTCATTTCTCATTTTCCTGTTGGATTTTGTTGTTGTAATGAGCATTTAAAACCGCAGTATCTTGATATTCCAGCACTTCTTCTAAAAGCTAAAGGTGGGAATCTTGAGCAGGGTGGGATGCGGCTTTGGAGGAACTTTGAAGGAAAAAGTGACCGCTTTATAAACAATAATAAAAAAGAAACAGTTCAGAGCTGGAATAGCTGAGTCATTCCAAATTGCCGATGCTTCGAGCGTAAGGAGGAACTCAAACCACCCGATTTAAAAAAAGTGGATTTTGCTCCAGACAAGCAATCTGTTGCAGAACCTACGTTCATGGCGATGCCTCCCGTCCTTCACACGGTTATTTATTAAACAGAAACGGCGTGAAGCCGTCATAGTGTTGACTTTGTGGACACGTCTCCAGAGCTGTGACTCAGTGGGGAAAACATCTGAAAACTCGGAAGCAGCCTGGCAAAATATCCCAGTTTATGTGTCACACATGTTTTTTTTTTTTCTTTCTCATTGAAGGGTATAAAAAAAAAGAAAAGCCTTTGCTGCCCACAGATCAAACCCAGAATTCATGTGATGGCTGTCAGCCACAGGAGGAGGATGAAACCTGCTGAAAATGTCATTATTTCTGCCCTCCTCATATTCCCCTCCTCAGCTGTGTGTGTCTGGGTCGCTATGACTTGGCATTAAGTAGCAAAAATGTGACCAAGGATTTCAGGGCAGGCTCAGCCGTGTGAAATCATCCCGACACCACATTCACTTTTAGCTTCGGTCCATTGTTGCACAGATGTAGCCTCAGATAGTTTTTTTTTAATCTATCTGGTGAAAGAAGAGATTTTCACAATAAAGGTACCTTTTTTTTATTTTATTTTTTGAAGCTGATGCCACACTGCTGGGCCTGCCTTCTTTGCAACCAAACTTAAAGGGACGGCTTGGTGTCTGCAGCTTTTGGATGTTCCCAGCTGCCTTTGTTTTTTTTTTTTTTCGTCCCTCATTCTTATTTGTGTTTCATGAGCTTTAAACTTTAAAGCAGCTACCGGTACTTCTTTAATCGTACTGCCAGATGTGAAAAAGGACAAAAAAAAAAAAAATGAAGGAAAGTAGATTTGATTCTGTTGGCCATATAAGGGCCAGACGGAGAAGACGGTCCAGGTAGCTGAATGACCCGAGGCAGCTACGACGGGGGGGGGGGGAGAATATCCAAACACAGTATCTCTTTATTTTGCTGGTAACGTTTTCTAATACTGCTGTATTAAACCTCTTCAGTTATCGGCATCCCTGGTGTTGATTTATAAAGAGCCTTAAAACAAGCGGACGGCAGTGATGATCTGAAAAGAACCGGCGTGAGTGAGTGGTGTGGCCACTCTTTGCCTCGTTATTAGTTTTTTTTTTTTTTTTTCTCTCTGAGCATCGGGGCAACATGAACTTGGGTTAATTTCTCGTGAAATGTTGCAGCTATTTCTCCGACTGTCGATGCGGGCAACTTGAGGAGAGTAGCTCTTTTCTTCCGTGCACATTTGCTTCTCTTGAATGCCGTGTTCTCTCGTCTTTCCCATTTTGGAAAAAAAAGGGATTTGGAGAAACGGACCTTTTTTTTTTTTATGGTGAGTCGTATCCATACCTCACCGAAGCAAACGGCAACGGTTGCTAAATTAGAGTTTTTTTCCGATAAATGTGGAAAAACTATAATTTGAGTTGTTGCATCTATATTATGGGAATTGTTAAAGGGGCTATAGTTTTTGTAAAAGCCTTTTTAAAAAGAAAATTTGGATTTTTTTTTTTTTTTAAAACTGGGTGAGATCTGCAATAAAAGACTAATTTGTGTTCAGGTTTCTTACATTTCTCTACCAGGAGTGCCGATAAATGTGGCGGGGGCTGTTATTGGGCAGAAAAGGCAAATTAATCGGTACTCCGAGGTGTTGACCTCAAATCGGGGCAAGCAAGGAAAACAAAGGTAAGAGTTTAAATGTCTAATCTTAGTTATTTTAACCCCCCCCCTCTTCAGTGAGAGGCGTCGTCTATTTAAAATATTGGAATAGTAAAACAGGTACTTGTGCATCCGAAGAATGGAAAGCTGGTTCGGGTTGATCTTCTGCATCA
This sequence comes from Fundulus heteroclitus, assembly GCF_011125445.2. Classification (NCBI taxonomy): domain Eukaryota; kingdom Metazoa; phylum Chordata; class Actinopteri; order Cyprinodontiformes; family Fundulidae; genus Fundulus; species Fundulus heteroclitus. Next base: position 12,984,187 of record NC_046368.1, on the reverse strand, counting down.
CACAGGCCCGGTTCTGCTCCGTGCGTTTGCTGATGTCTTTTTGTTTGTTTCTGCACTAAACGTGTCTGTAACTACATTTCACTTGGTTGCTGCAGATGACGGACTCGCGTGAAGCGAGGCTGGCTTTGTGTTTTTTTTTTTTTTTTGTCCGGAGCATCCAGATCGATCCCAAAGGCGTCTTTGGTTCAAACCGATTCAGGTCGCGTGTCCCTGCAGGGACGTCTGAGCGGGCGGTTTGGGTCGGGGACGTTTTTTTTTTTTTTTTTTTTTTTTTTTTAAATGCTCTGTGTGCTCCTGTCCTTCCTGTGTAACCTCAGCTGTGCAGATGAAATCAGATCTTCAGGAATCCAACGTGCGTGGAAGTCAGAGCTTTCACCGACGTGAGTTCAGATCTGGTTTTGTCCGTCTCCTTTCCGCCCCAGTGTGCTCTGTTTACGTCCCCGATTGTACATTTGAATGTTAATAACAAATTGTTATAATTCTTATGAATAAGCTTGTATACTGATGTTTTTGATGCAATTTATCTTTACCACGTTTTTTTGGATATACTGGACCAATAATAAAGAGGATAAATGACGATTAATATGTTTCTGCTGAAGGTTGTTTCTTTTTTTATTTATTGAGAAAAGCGAAATATTTCAAGAAAGATGGAGGTAAACAAGGACTGGCTGTAAATCTTTAAAACTTTATTTTTCATCCACATAGACATGTGTGAAGATAATTACATGAACAACCCTGTTGTGCATCAGTAAGATTATACAATTAGAATTAGATTCAGTACAAACAATATATAGATTACAATGTAAACTGCTGCAATAAGGATGCTGTAATAGACATTTTCATCTGATTTCTTAAGTTGAGTGGGTAGTTTCTCATAGGAATTTTTTTTTAAAAGTGTAAACAATGGCTTTTTCGTAATTTGAGTCGAAATAAAGACTTCCGTGATCATGTCTAAAAAGTCAAGTGAAATCTAAAACGCACAAGTTTCAGGGTGTGGACGTAATCGATTGTGTTCAGTTTAAAAACAAGGCAATAAGGCATTTTCATTCCATTTACTATAAAAATATGTTATAATGTATTTGGTTAAAGCAGTACATGAAAGCTGCAGCCAACAAAAGCCTAATGAAATAGTCGCTCCTAAACTGTCTTTGCTACCAGATGGTTTATGTGTGACTCGAACCAACAGTTGGATTAAAAAGCATCAAACCTGCCACCTACCGTCGCATTTAACAGTAAATGATTTAAGCTTCATCACTGAATTTTATGAGAAACAATTTCCAACTATTTGGAAAACAAATATTTGAACAAAAAGAACTTGCTTTGGCCCATTTTTAATATTGATATTTGCTTCTATTGAACCATACGGGCCTTTTCCAGTATGGTGATGGACCCCGCCTCTCTCCTGTTTCAGTTTTGTCTCTATAGTGCCAGTTCAGAACACGTCAACTCAAGGCACTTTACAAAGTCAATTCAATGAAACCATTCAGACGGATTGGTTGGAAAAAAAAAAAAAAAAGATCTCCATCTCAGGAAACCCGGCAGATTGACTTTGCAGCAATCTCTCATAGCGGAGATGCATGTAGCGACAGTGGAAAGGAAAACTGCCCTTTAACAGGAAGAAACCTCCAGCAGAACCAGGCTCAGTGTGAACGCCCGCCTGCCTCAAACGACTGGGGATGCAAAAAGAACACAAGAGGACTGATCCAGGATTACTTTCTATGTTAGAGAGGGTAATGGCAGACTTGCTCCATCTGTGGTTTTGTCTAGGAATGAAAAACAGCCAAGCAGAAAGGATCTGAGCCAGTTTTCTGGACAATAAGGGTCAGCGTCAGTGACTCCTGGAGAAGGGCAGCTAAAGGCGATGGAAACCTGAAGCTGTCAGGTAAAGCACAAACCAGCCAGAGAGACAACTTCAGAATTCGCTATTTATTTACTAAATTTGTTTTCAAAATGATAAGTTGACAGAGTTCCACAGAACAGGTCAACCACAGACCAACTTGGCCCTCCCCAACAAGACAAGAAGAAAATTCCCCAAAAAAAGTAAAAAAAAAAAAACAAAGCAACTGGACTTGTTTTCCGTAGTTGAAGATGTTTCGCTTCCTCTCCAGGAAGCTTTCTCAATTCAAAAAGTCTGGAATAATGATGAATACCAAGCTATATAGCACTGCCAAAACAGTTTTTTACTTTTTTTTTTTTTTGGAATGACCATGACCTGGATGACTGAGAATCTTCACCGACAAGAAGAAAACTTAAATAGCAGAAAGGGGAAATACCAACGAACACTGCTTAGAATAGCACTAATTATCAACCTATAAAAACATATATTTGGGTTAGGACTGTCTGCCCAAAGTAGAAGAACAACAGAACAAATAATAAACAAAATATTCCACTTGGTTATTTATGTTTTTTTTAAGGAGAAGCAGCAGCTGGAGTCTTTCCGTTGTGGCGCTCCTATCACTAGTACCTCAAACAAAGACACGCTATTCTGTTGCAGATTACAGAGTAACAGACTCACTCACAAGTTAACTGAGTGCACTCCAAAGAGTGGACTAAAAAGTCAGCTTATTAAAAACATCAAAAGGTTTTCATTGTGAATCCAAATCTAAAATAGCCTGAATGGAAAATGGAAAGAATGGGGGAAAATAAACGGCATTCAGTACTAATTCGGCCTCTGTGTGGCAGCAGGAACGGCTGTCGCAGAAGCCCAAATGGAAGATTACTTAAAAACCGTAGACACATACAGCAAGGCACTAGTTATTCATACCCCTGGCAGATTTAGGTTTTAAGCCTTTCATTTTTCCCCAGAGCGCTGCTTCTCACCGGAAGTAACATTCATGTTTTCCACTGGCCGAGTCAGATTTTTTACACTTTAAGTTACTGACTCAACCTGTTCAGAGTTACCCAACTGTAATGCCTGCTTCTAGTTGGTAAATCTACCCCACAAAGGGATACAAAGGTGTAGAGCCCGTAGCCTACGATGGTAGCGAGTAAACAGAGCGAGAGTAGAGGAACCGACCCATATGACGTCCCCAGTTGTTCTGATTCAACTGCTAAATCTCCAAAGTGTTGAAAGCACAAACCTAACTGGCTGATGTAACCGTCCGTGACACTTTATTCAACCTTTGACATAATTTAAAAAAACTGTAACCCTTTTTTTTCCCCCCAGTCATTTGGGTTTGGCATATTCGTCACGTAAAGTGTCGTCAGTCCAAACAGGCCTTTTTACGAAACTTACTCAAGGCCGCGTCGGCAAAGTCGGCGGCCCCGTTTCAAGCGTCAACATTTGAGGAAGTGACACGTTTGCGTTTTGGACACTTTGAGTCTCGCTTCCCAGTCGTTCTGAAACAGAGTCACTGCTGGTGTCTTCTGCGCTGCTCCTTCAGTCTCCCAGAATCCTCACGTATTGTTGCTTCTGAGCCGACCTGCAGCCCACGATGCTGGGGGGAAGGACACGGAGAGGACGCTTGAGAATATGAATGCATCAGAAATGGTTCTCACAGGGGGGGGTTCTGGGTAGCGTACCTGATGGGAATCATCGCCAGGACTGTGAAGATGCTGGAGACCAGAAAGACTAAGCCTGGGAGGCTGTTCAGGGTGTTCTGGTAGATCTTGGTGAAAGTGGGAATGTAGGCTACGCCGGCCAACTTCAGAACCATCTGCAGCACGGTGAGAGTGGTGCCTTTTGGAACGGAAACGAAAAAGGACATATGGGTAAAACAAAAAAAAGCCTTATTAAAATAAATGAATGCACAATAAGGCCATTAATAATCTTTATCGTCCGGTTGGACATGGTTCAGCTCTGCTCTACCAAGATCACAGCACAGAGTCAGTGAGTCAGCGACATTTAAACAGCTGTTTACTCTTTATGGTGAAGCCATGAACTGGATGGACCGGCATTTCAGGACACACAGGCTTTCCAGTACATGACAGGCCTACGCTTTTCTTCTCTAAAGCCTCAAAGATCACATGTGCACGACTTAATCTAAAAAGGCAAGTCCTGCTATCTCTGCAGAGATATTTTTATTTCTGAAGAATCTCTGACCCATATGGATTATTGCTCTGTTTGCTTTAAATGAAACAAATTATGCAACAATAGTTTATTATTTCTGTTGCAGTGCATTAGTTGCATTAAATCAGGCTTTGAGAGGTGTGATGCAGTGAATAGTACTTAAAAAAAAAAGGTCAAGAATGAAATTATAATTCTAGTTTTCTACATGCAAACAGACTTTGTGTGTTTTTTGCTGCCATCACTTTTAGCGTTTAACAACAGGTGGGGAGCTTACCACAGGAGGATGCAGGAACCTGCTGGGAGACCAGAGACCTGATGGTCGGCATCGGGATGAGTGCAAAGAGGTTTAGTGAACGGGCTGTGGAGACAAAGTTGGATCTATTATTATCTTTCCTCTTGCTTTGGAGCTAATGCTACCTACTTTCAACCCTAATCGTAGATGCAGCCTGTTTCGCCCATGTTGTTTTCACCCATGTTTAAATTTATTACTGAAATAAATTCACTTTTCAATGATTTTCCAATTCACCGAGATGCACCGATAACTGCAGGGATGTATTCGGGGGGAATAATGTTGCATTTTTGCTTGCTTACAAAGAAATGAACCGTGTGAATTGTCTGTGCTGGAGTTATTTTGATGGAGAGTGGCCAAATGTCCTTCAAGATGAGGAAGAACAAAGATATAAAATAGTAATTCTGGTTCCACATATTGATGTCACAGATCACAGCCCGTCTCTGTCTATAAAGCCCGTCTGCCGATGCCGTTAAATTCCAACTTCTGGGGGTCATCTCCAAATAGCTGCCAAAGGAGCTCAAGGACAAAACGAAAGGATTTGGACCAGCCTGAACTGGGCTACAAGATCTGCTGAAGGCTAGGTGAGAAGGACACAGCCAGCCCTGCATTTAATTCTTGGACCGGAACAAGATTCCCTCCGGAGGCGTGTGAGCAAACCTGGTGACGCAGTCTAAAGAAGTCCTCAAGTCATGTTAGGCTGAAATAACACATCGCTCAGTTAAATCCCAACCAGTTTTTACCTTTTTGACCCCATGAGATTTGGTAAAGACCACATCTTTCTATGCATTAAACTGAAAGGACCATTAAAAACTAGACGATTTCCTTTTGAGCAAAACTATAAAAATTACTGTTGCCTCCCATTTGAGTCGATTGTTGCATCCAACATGGCAGCGCCTCGCATCAACCGAAAGCTGAGATAAAAACACGTTTATTTTTACAAGACTAAGTCGTAAGAGTGCGTCTAAAATCAACATTACACGTAGCGGCTGCAACTCTGAACCGAACAAATTAAAAAAGTGGTGCTTGCATGTGGAAAGTACAGCTTTAAAGGACGTTTATAAGAGGTGCTAAGAACAAAACAACAGCTTTCCTGGCCGTCAACATATTGGAATCCTAATTTATTGTTTGTTTTTCCTACTTTAGAATCCCGACTTGTCAGACTGTATTAACTGGAACGCTTTTTACTCTGGGCTTAACCCGTTCCCAGCTCCTATTTTCAAATTCTGAGGCAGATGCAAAGCAGCATACTGTAAATCTGACAGTACTGCTGTAAGCCTTGAGCGCTGCCAGACAATATAAGAATTAGAAGACTTTATGGCTTCAGGTTGCCGGTCCCTCTTCCTCTTTCCAGTTCCTGTATTTTTGAGGAAACGTGCAGATAAACAGATAAGACCAGGGGCAGAATAAAGGCACGAAACTGTACAGCACGACTTCTAGAAGCCTGGAAGCAGAACAGCGTCGGCACCGCACACGGCCCCGGTGGGACGCCGCGGTTCTGACCCAACGCGCTCCATCTTACCGATGTAGAACATGGAGGTGGTGGTGACGAAGGACATGAGGTAGATGCCCGAAGCGAAAGACAGCATGCCAATCAGGATCATGGTCTCGTCGCAGACGTCACATCTGCGGAAGACGATGACGCCGACGAAACTGGTGATGAAAATCATGCAGCCCGCCGCGTTTCCGTAGCCCACCTAGAGGGAGAGGGGAGAACTGCGTTTAAGTCGATAGACACTAAACAGCCTGGCAGATAAACCTAGCAACAACAAAAAGAGTCAACAATTATAAATGATAATAACGTATGAAAAAAAAAACAGCTAGTTACTTGTGCGGCAGTCCAGCTGAGCGGCGATTTCAGCACAAAGGAGCCCAGGATCTCTATAGCTCCGCCCACGGCGAAGTCGTAGAGGAAGGCTGCCGCAAACAGGAGAACCAGGTTCACCACGTTCATCCCCGCAAAAGCCTCGACGAGACGGGTGTTACGGGAGGCGTGAGACAGGAGGTGGTAGCTTTCCTCCGAGTCCTCGCTGTTCCCTCGCCTCACCTTTTAATCGGGACGGAAAGACGAGAATTCGGTTCAAGTGGGAAAACGTGGCAGAAAAATCTGCAACCGGAACCGGCCTGAAGCGCTGCAATCGGTGCATCTTTAGCTGCGCTGGAACTTTCCCCAAACATTGTCACGTTTTGCCGCATTGGAGCCACAAACCTTTTTGTATTTGAACTGGGATTTACGTGACAGACCGACACAAAGGGGGCACATGGTGGAAAACAATGCAGTTTCCTGCTCTGTGAAGGGCTTAGAGCAGGGATGTCCAATAATCTTACTTAGAAAGTAATCAGGGGCCACAAAATTAAAATATTTTTTTTTATCAAGATGGCAAAAACCTTTTTTTTTTTCATTTTACCTGATCAATACGCAAAAAAATAATTTAATGAAAGAAGCAAATGAGTCTGATTTCTACGGAAGAGGATTAGGGCCATTTAAAAAAAAGTCTATTCAATTCTGACTTTTTTCTCAGAATTCTGAGATTAAAGTCAGAATTCTGACTTTAATCTCAGAATTCTGAGAAAAAAAGTCAGAATTGAATAGACTTTTATTTTTTTTATTTTTTTGAATGGCCCTAATCCACTAAAGTCAGAATTCTGACTTTAATCTCAGAATTCTGAGAAAAAAAGTCAGAATTGAATAGACTTTTATTTTTTTATTTTTTTGAATGGCCCTAATCCACTTCCGTAGATTTCTGTAGAAAATGCGTCTGTAAATCATTTTAGATTTGAAAGATAAAAATACAGTTTCGCCTAGCAAACAATGTCCTAAACTTTTAGGGTTGATTGTCTTTTTCTGTTTGTTTTTTTTTTGTGTCTTTTCAGCAACAAGAAGAGGATTAATTTAGGCTCATTCTTGCTTTATTTTACAAATAAATTTGTAGTTTTATTTTAAATAAATGGGTAAACCCAAGCCTGACTTTTGGTAAAAACCTTTGTGATCTAAGTTACTATTACCTTAAATTAAAAGCAAAAGTATGGCTGGTGATTGAGGGCCTCCCAGAATCTTTCAGAGGGCCACAGATGGCCCCCGGGACGCACTTTGCAACAACTGCAACTGTAAGCCTCTGCCTTATTTCCTTTTGTATTTTTTTTTCTTCTACTTACCTACTCCTTTTTGATCCATGGTATAACGAGGACACACTGTATATATATGATGCACCTCGTCCTATTTGACACCCTCTTCCTATGATTACTGATTCTGAGCCGACGTGCCATGTGAATTTCTCCAATGTGAGATCAATAAAGCCTATCTTATCTTATCTTTGGACACCCCTGGCTTAGAGGTTTGTGAAAGAACATAAGTAACCAAAAAAAAACAAAAAAAAAAACAGCAGCTCTGTTTAATCCATCATCAAGACATTGAGAAGTTTCTTTCTTCAACATGGATGTGGAAACTGGTCAGTTGAGGGCAAGATGAGCGGAGCCAAATCCAGGGCAACAGTGGAAGAAAACCTCTTAGAAGCTGGAAAAGACTGAAAGCTGTGGCAGAGATTTACCTCCCAGCCGGAGAACCAGCCTAAATATGCAGCCCGAGCTACACGGGAATGGTTCAGGTGAGAAAATGGCCCAGTCAAAGGCCAAAGACTTAAATCCTGGTGTGACTGTGTGGGAAGAATTGCAACGATTTCCATTCGACCCAACAGCTCTCAAAACGAATTGCAGTCTTGTAGCTGTGTTCTGCGCAGTATTGACTGGGGGGTGGGGGTTGATTTTTGTTGCTCCGCTACTTTAAAATGTCACATAAAACGGCCATAAAATACATTTTGGTTTGTGGCTGTAACATCGGAAAATGAGGGGGGAAAGCTAAAAGGATATAAATACGTTTGCGCTTGCCTTTTTACCTAAAGGGGCCGACTGTATCAGAAACAGAAAAACAGCCCAGCTGAGTTATTATCACCAAGGCGGTGCAGGAACAAATCAATAACCGGAATGATTTACTGACCTGCAGCAGGACTCCAGAGAATACGAGGCAGAGGAAGTGCAGCAGCGTGCTCACACACAGCAGGATGGTCCCGTTTCCCAAACTGAAGCTGTGCAACTGGAACAGGTGACCCGACACCAAGCTGCCCACCAGTCCTGTCAACCCGTACAGCAGCTCCACTCTCATCATCACCTGCGTAACACATGAACACACACACCCCAACTATAGATGACTGAGGACTTGAAATCAGTGTTTTCGGGCCAGAGGAACAGCTTTAAAGCCAAAGATAAACACGACTGTTTTAAAGTGCCATAAAGGATCAGTTATTGCTAGAATACGGGGATCGTCTCACATGATTTGGCTCGACGCATGCTGTATGTGAAAGTGAAAATCAAAAAAAAAAAAAAAAAAAAAGAAAAGCTTGCAAATGTTGCAAAAAAAAAGCAAACTAACACGTGACAAAAGTGAAGGAAAAGTGATGGCTGTGATGGAAAAGGACAGATAGGAGCTGAAAAGTTATTAAAAGTTACAAAATAAACGTCTGACTTGCTAGTGAACCTGGTCACGCGTTCGTTCTTCCGCTGCGCATTTCCCAAATAGAATCACAAATAGTTACAATGGAGATAGAAAAAAAAATGTTTTTTTAATCGTGTCTGGTCTGAGTCTACAGGTGCATGTCAGGTTTTTATTTTCACTAATTCAATTCAAAAGCTCAAACGTTTATTGATTTATTGCACGCTGAGGGATATAGTTCAGGTTTTTATTTATTGCTGTTACTTTTGATGTTTGTGCAACAAAATACTTTCGCACGTACAAATTGCACAAAAAAATAAAACATTTCTAGAACCACAAAACCTTCTTAACCCCTGCAAATAATGATTTAGTTTTACAAATATACACACTATATAATGCTTGGATTTACTGTGGAACCAAAATGAACTGTATTTCTTTTTTTTAGGTTGAAGAATAAAGAAAAAGTTTAAACTTTTACAGGGAAAATAAATCTTTCTCTGATAAAATGAGGCCTGCTGCACAGTAAATTTATCTGAGTAAAATTTACTCAGGAACAGATAACATTTGGTCCCTCTGTGGGGAAAGATTACTCAGTTTGTGTATCCCACTTAACAGAAATAAACCACAAACTGAATTATGAGCTAAATGATGTAAAAGGACAGGAAAAAAATCCTATGAACAATTAGCATTAATTTGGTAGAAGAATATGCTGGTTTTGTATAAAAATGAAGCAACTGTCAAACAAACCAATATATTGTCTATAAAAAAATAAAAAATAGTTATTGTTCCAGATAATAAAAGAGCATCACCGGAGCCTCGGGTTGCAAACCTCTGTTATAGTAAATTAAAACTCCAAATTCAGTTTCTCGAAAAGATCTGATTGATAAAAGAGGATTTTTAGGACAAAAACATAATTTTATGGCCATGTACTGGCCAACAGTCATGGAGAAAAATATGGAGGATCATAGACTGCTCACAAGAAGACTAATCCACAAAAGGTCAATGCTAAAGATGCTAGTTGTTTACGGAGTACTGTGTTAAAAAAGAAAGTTTGGTGTAAGGAAAAACTGTGGCGGGAACAGGAGCATAAGCAGCAATGACAACAGCAGCCCTGTGAGAATTTTAGAGGAGTGACCAAAGAGTTTGGGTCAGAGGAAAATGTTTTTGCACACGAGTCAAAACTAGATCTAAACATGGACCACAGTGGAATGCTGTTTATCTGCTCATCGCACACTGTCTATTTCCCCTGCATTGCTTACATTGTTTACATTTCAACTGTTTACATAAATCACTCATTGTGTGTTTTTCCTTTTTCAAGCTGTACGCAAACGAAATTTCGTTCTGTACGCACTTTATGCTTACAAAATGACAAATAAAGTTGTCTAAGTCTCTATCTTCAGAGGTGATCCTTAGATCACCTGTCAGTTTGACAGAGGGCAGCTGTAGCTACTTACATAGCTCACCACTGTCAGGGTGAATGGGTGAATAACTAAGACTGTAGTGTAAAGTGCTTTGGAGGTTATCAAGACTAGTTAAAAGCGCTATACAAGTACAAGCCATTTACCATTTATTCGTGCTACACAACCCTGCACAGGCAGCGCTGCGATGCAGAAGAGATTTCAGGCTTGTTCTGACAAGAGCCTGAAATCTTACAATCTGACAATAAAGAAATCCTGACAACCGCAACATGGACGTACCCAGGAAACGGGCTGCAACTGTCACCATCCCTTTGTACAGAACCACTTCTAGAGCAGAGACATCAGAGGCTGCTGACCTGAGCAAAACATGCTCAGAGTCCTCTTTTTTTATTAGATCAATGCTAGTTTGGGATTTCATATGAAAGGAGGTGGTCAAGACTATTTAAAGATCCTGTTGGTTTTTGCTCTATGGATTTTTATCAAGCACCATTTTTAAAGCCTTCCCTCTGTTGACAAGCTTTATGGGGCTATTGATTGCATTTCCAGCAGGATTTTACAACTGTCCAATGTAGCAGTGCATGGTTTTATAACTAGGCTACAGGTGAGCTGAGCACGGCTAATCGCCTTCAGGACACCCTATGCTGGTGCGGCCATTTATGCAAATGACGCCTCGGTTCAGGATTTAGAACTGATAGCCCAATGATGAAAATAAAGTACCCATCATAGCACCTGATGGTACTATGATGGGTACTTTATTTTCATCGTTGGGCTTTGGTTTTTGCTTTTGCTTCACAATCCTTTCATGGCTGTGCTTTATCCCTGTCGGCTGAAGTCATTGTTCTAACATCTTTTTTTCCTTCCACTTAACTTTCCGTTGCCGTGTTTGTCCACAGCTCTGTGTGAACCGCCAGCTTCCCTATCAGTGGCAATTTGTGGCTTATCCACTTTGTGGAAGGTGACGATGATTGTCTGCTGGACGACTATTTTGTAAACTTCTCAGTTAGTGTGTACTGTAGCATTTCTTTATTAAACGCTACATGGCAGTGTTTTTCAAAGTGGTGGCCTTCTGGAGGCACTGGGGGGCCTCTGAAAATATACTTAAATGCTTTTAATTCATTATTATAAAATATAACTTGATTAATATATCATACTGAGTTGGACAGACTCGGACGATTTAAAACTGAACTTTGAGGCTCTTCCCCTGCCTAACTATATAAGAAAAGACTATCCCTCCTGAGCTGAAGGCACTGAAATGGATTCTCCCTTCTGCTTGTGTGAGTCCGGCTTTTCAACTTTGAAGGAACTTAAGACAAAACGCAGAACACCTTTACTTTTTGGACACTGACAGGCGTCACGCCCCTGCTCCCTCCCTCTACACGCACATCCAGCCTAGAAGAGGTTTGATATCTTTCTTCTATCATCAAACAGTTTGTTGAAAAGCTTGTTAATCAGTGGGAAGATGACACAATGTTGAGAACATGCTATAGTTAATATTCTGATGCTAAACAAATGTAACTATTTGTGAATAAAAGTAAAATTTATTTATTTATTTATTTTACATATTTTGCGTTGTTGTTTGTGGGTTCTGGCCAGAAGCTAATGCTGTTCATGGAAAAGTTTGGAGACCCCTGCTGTATGGTGCACGTTTTATTGGTCCCTTTAAGGCCTTGTATTCTAACTTTGAGCGAATTTACTTTTCAAAGGTATCCAAATTGATTGAAATACACCTGAATTATCATTAACATGTAATTTTTAAAAGGAAAGTCAGTCAAAATGGAATGTCGCATAATGTTTTATCGCGTATGTAAAACGATGTGTACAGTTACGCGGTCATAACTGACTTAAGCAGTTTTTTATTATAATTTTTCACGATTGTGTTGCCCACTGATAACAAATAAAAACGTTTTAGAGGGAGGGAATGAACAACAGGTAGCCTTTCAATAATATAGCATAAATTAAATTTAAAAAAATAAAATCCTACTTTATGCGCTTTATGCGCTCAAACCACCAACCTTGGA